>NC_141617.1:9685686-9948348 GCF_047967505.1 Dipteris shenzhenensis | reverse complement strand
TAATAGAAGAAATGGCCAAAAATGCGTTGTTTGGGGAATGGCAGCCAACACAGACGTTTTTTCTTCAATTGCTTGCAGGTGGAAGTTCGCCCATACTAGAGGAGTTTCCAGCTTAGAGGGTTTGGGCAATGGTCGTTTGTAGGTGGAGAACCAAGCTCTCAAAGATTTTGGGAAGAAAGAGGAAAATGGAGAAGAAGAAGATGATGATGTGGCAGAAATGGGCTCAAGGGGGATCAAAGGGCTCTGATACCATGTTGGTAAACTGAAAGGAAAGGAAAGAGTGGACACAAACTCAGAATACTTGCATTACTTGCTTGTAGAATGAAGAAGAGTGAGGTCCTTAAGTAGGCACCTCATACATGCTCACTGACATCAGTGATGACTTCAAAGCTCCACAATCATCTCCTCAATCTGCTCCTAGATTCTCTCAATCATCCTATGTGGCTCTTCACCACCTAATTGTGCTTGTGGGCACCTAATTGTGCCTCTAGCACTCACACATAGAAACATAAGGTGTGCCTGAGGCATACACCTTGATATATCCCAACATCCTTCAACACTTCCATGACATCACTTGGCTTTATTAAACTTCTTAGAACATATGAAGGATCACTATCATCCATTTCCATTGTTCCCATCACATCTTCCATGAAATTGAACACCACAAATGAGTCTTAGTGAAAGAATGCAACACCACAAATATTTTGGGATAAGAAATTTCATTGAGAATTTGGGGAACTAACCTTGCAGCCCGTATTCTCCTCTTTTGGGCACCACTATTGATTGACAATGCATCCATAGATTGCAATTGTCTTTTCCTCTCCTTGAGTCCCAAAGGTGTTCCCTTTAACTTTTATACTCGTTCTATCGACTTCTCTCGTTCCTTCTCCACAGCACGTTGAACTTGGCCATAGATAGACCTTTCCAAATCTTGTTTACTTTCATCAGGCTTCTGGATTGATTCTTCCAATTCATGTTGCTCCAAGTCCAGTACATGTGCTTTGTCACTGAGTTCTTTGTTTTGCAATTGGAGATCCTGCATACTATTATGCATTTCCACAATAGTAATATTTCCCAAATGTGCAAGTTCTTCTGCTTGGGCTCTTTGCACCTCACTTGCTCACATAGCCAATGTCTGAGAATGGTTCAATTAATTGTAATAACCGAGCAATCTAGCATGTCCCTTGCTAAGAAACTGAACAACATCATGCACTATATGAAAAGGAGGACTCTTTTGGGTGGCAGGGTCTAATGGATACAAGTTTCCATCCACCCAAAGGTTAAGATGCTTCTTCCCTTGCAATCAAAGACTATGGAGCAC
Organism: Dipteris shenzhenensis; assembly: GCF_047967505.1. Taxonomy (NCBI): domain Eukaryota; kingdom Viridiplantae; phylum Streptophyta; class Polypodiopsida; order Gleicheniales; family Dipteridaceae; genus Dipteris; species Dipteris shenzhenensis. The sequence goes on along the minus strand of NC_141617.1, from coordinate 9,947,027 downwards.
ACTTTGAGGAGTTCCACTATATCCCAAAGAACATGTGCTTGCATATTCTACCTCTAGTTGTAGGTTCACATGGTACTTGTTGGATATGTCCTCGAATGGTACCATGAGTACTTAAAGAGAGGTATCAGTGATGCAGGCTAAAATGTAGGGGAGAGTTGGAAAAGATGGAGTAGTGAGAGGGAGAGAGTAGCAAGGAAGAGGGAGGAGGAGAAGCAGATGAGGGCAAGAGGAAGAGGAGGAGAAGAGTAGGGCAACAGGTGTAGAAGGGAGGGAAGGAGCTGCTATAGAAGGGAGGAGGAGGGAAGAGATGCTACAAGAGGGCGGAGGAGGGGAGAGATTCTGTAGGAGGGAGAAGCAAAGGAGAGGGATCTTGGGCAGCTAGAGAAGGAGGGGAGTGGAAGGAGGGAGGAGGAGCTAGAAGGAGGAGGAGGGGAGAGGGAGGGAGGGAGGAGGAGGAGCAAGACAAGGAGGAGAGAGGAGGAGGGAGGGGGAGGGAGGGAGAGGGAGAGGGAGAGGGAGGAGGAGGGAGGGAGGTAGGGAGGGAGAGAGAGAGAGGGGGAGGGAGGGAGATTTGAAATTTGAAATTCAAATTTCAAAAGGTGGCCTCCTCCCCTCATTGATGGGGGGAGAGGTGGGCCCAAATGTGGGCTTAACCCACCTAGATTGGGCTGGTTAGGCCTCTTTGGGACCCTCCAAGCCCCTTGCATTAGCCCACTAAGCATTCCCTAATCCATTATGAGGTCCTTTTGAGACCCCCATTCTCCCCTAATGGGCCTTGCAACTCCTCCTCCCCTCTCCTCCAACCTTGCAACACATCCTCTCCATCTCTTCCTCCCTCCTCCTCCTCCTCTCTCCTCCTCCATCTCCTCCTCCTCCTCTCTCCTCTTCCCTCCTCCTTCTCCTCCTCCTCCTCCCTTCTCTCTTCTTCCCCCATGCTCTTACACCTTCTTCCTCTCCCACTCCTATGCTCCCCCTAAACCCTTTGTTCCTCAACCCATGTTCGGTGACATAAATGCATGCACAATGGTCACCCTGGCATATCGCAAGTGGAGCTTGATATCTCAACAATGGGGGGTGGATGGAGGGGTCGATGGTGGAGGGGGAGGGGGGTAGGGGTGGAGGGGATGGGGGTGGGGGTGGGGGGGGTGAGGGGATGGTGGTGGAGGGGGGAATGGTGGAGGGGGAGGGGGTGGTGGTGGAGGTGGGGTGGAGGGGGAGGGGGGGAAAAAACTTGACAGATGGAAAACCTTGACAAAATACCAAAGGTTGCAAGAGATGTTCACCTGAATACTCTCCAAATCTTTCTCGATGTAACGAGATTGTTAAGGATGAATGGACATAGAATGGATGGCTAGGTTATCACTGCGAGATGGGCTCAAAGTAACTCACCATGTGAGGATGGGAGTAGGGTGGTGGTTGATGGAGAGGGAGGAGTGTCTTGCATAGGGTTCAGAATGGGGAAGAGGATGGAGGCAAGATCTGAAATAAGAATAATGAGGGGGCGGAGTGGGTTTTTATAGGAAATGGGTGTAGGTTTAGGGTTAAATCATAAACTCTTCTAGAGTCATAACTTTTCATGGTTAGCTCGGATTGCTGTTCTGCAAAAAAGCAAAATGATTGAATTTGCAAGCTCTACGCATTCGTGTCCACTAACTAGCTTGATTGTTTATCAAGTGGCTTTTTTTAAAGAAATAAAGTAAATTTCTTAAGGTAGTAACCCAAGGTTAATGCTTGGGGTTGATATGTTTGGCTAGAGTTGGAAAAAAATCTACTCTCCTTGCCCTTGAGTGTTATGTTCGTGAAAATTTGTAGTAGTTTGTTCTTTACACATACCTACATATGTGTACTCGTTACTTGAGATGCTAGTCTCCCTAATAGCGGCGCCAAATGTTGGCTCTTTTTGCCATGGCTTACATTAGGAAGACCAGGGCATTCTCAGTTTGCAGGGTTCCGAGTCTTTTTGTCACCTACAAATACATCAATGTTGTCATTGGTAGTATACGTGTAGCTTAGGACCTCAAGTCATATTCCAATGAGAGATGTAGGCTTAAGTGTGGTAAGCAAACATAGTGCATGCATGTGTGAAAGGAACATGTATCATCATGATTGAGGTAATGAAGGCGTCTGCCTTTATTGGGGGTTGCAAGATTTAGGAGTTTAAGGGTTAGAGGGAGGTCTAGATTTAGAAAGAGGTTCAAGGGTTTGAAGGAGGTTCCAATGTTTAGAGAGAGGTTCTAGGGTCTAGAAAGAGGTTCTAGAGTTTAGAAGAGGTTCCAAGGTTAGAAGGAGGATCCAAGGTTCAGGGTAGAGTACATGGTGGAGAACTTGTCTCCCTTATAGATCATGGAGTTAAGGGTTGAGGAACTAAGGGTTTAGGGGTAGTATAGGAGTGGGAGAGGAAGAGGGTGTAAGAGCATGGGGGAAAGGAGGGAGAGGAGGAGGGAGGAGGAGGAGGGAGGAGGAGGAGGAGAAGGGAGGAGGAGGGAGGAGGAGGAGGAGGAGAGGGGAGGAGGAGTTGCAAGGTTAGGACATGCTTTTGGACGTGGAGTGCAAGGTAGCATGGACACTTGAGATAGCATACTTGGAATACCAAATTATAACTCAACACAATGCCCCAAAGAGTGTTGGCTTCATTCCATTATGGGGTATTATACAAGTTGGAGAGCTTCTCTCTCTACATGTAGGAATTGTAAGACATTCTCTCTCTGCATGTAGAACTTGTATATATAAGTTGCAAGTTGCATGTTGCATGTGAAACTTGCATGTTGTATGTTGCATGTAGAACTTGTATGTAGGAATTGCATGTAGGAGTTGCATGTAGAAATTGCATGTAGAAGTTGCAACTAGAACATGTATGTAGAAGTTGCAAGTAGAACATGCATGTAGGAATCACATGTAGGACTTGCATGTAGGAGTTTCATGTAGAAGTTGCAAGTAGAACATGCATGTAGGAATCACATGTAGGACTTGCATGTAGGAGTTTCATGTAGAACTCGGATGTAGGAATCGCAAGCATCTTGCATGTTGAGGATTCCCAAGAGAGATTATTCCTAGCCTTATGCAAGTACAAGTGGAGCTTTACCGCCGCTACTCTACACACACATCTTGTACCACCTAAGCCCATGTTGGCACAAAGGCAACATAAGTCCATGTTGGCACAGAGACAACAATAGGGCTCTCACCCTAAAAGAAAAGATCAACTGGGAGACATTGAGAAAGGCTTTTATTGTGGGGTTTGCCCCCAACGGCCATAAATGGAGCCCGATCAACCAATTGTATGGGGTGAAATAGAATGACAAGGAATCCTCCAGGGATTACATTGCTAGGATCAAGTGCCTCAATGCCCACTATGAGCCATATGACTAGATGAATGATGACCGATTGTTTCCTCGCTTCCTTATTGAATTGGCAGGCCCGAAGCTGCACAACCACCTCATGGTGATGAAATCTACCTCCTTTGATCTATGCAGCAAGGTGGCCATCTGTATATGTGACAACATGATGGACAAAGTGAATTCAAACAAGGCCTTGGCCCCTTCCAAAATAGCTCCATCGGTTAGGTCCTCGAGTGTAGAGTTAATCAAGATGGAAGCTAATGAGCCTAAACACTTGGATACGAGTGAGTTGGCCTCCAATCTATTGGATCATCTAGCCCAGCAATGGAGGATAGGAGCCTCCAAGGAGGCGTCAAGCAACCCCCACTTGTTACCATAGAGCGACAATGTATGGTGTGGGGTATGCAATGGCAACCACCCCTCCAATGAGTGCCCACACATAAGGGCAAGGTCAGCACTCTACTGTACACACTGGGGAAATCATGATACCTCCCAATGTCAATTTTTGAGGACCCTTCCCCAACCCATGTATCAAATGAGACCCTGCCTAACCCCCAGATCTCTCAATGTGGTCCCGTGGCTAGCTCTAGTTAGTACATGGCTCATCCAACTTTGCTACCACCACCCATATTAGGACCATAGCCCCCGCTCCCTTGTATAGCCCCAGTCAACCAAGTGTTGGTTGAAGAATTGCCCAATGACTAGGAGGAAATAGGTCCTAATCATGGACCTCATGATTACTACCCCTACGAAGAGGGAAGTGGTACCTTGATCCACTACCTCCCACCAAAGGATCAACAAGTCCCCATATTCTAGATTGCCTATGTAAACCCAAGGGCAAGAGATCTAAACTCAATCCCTCGGAGACCCCCGCTCCAATGTTACACTTGCCAGCATCTCGATAGAGCAAGTGAATGCCCCTATTGAGGTACGTCAAACCCTCTGGTATCCTATTTAAAATGTCAATGCCCACACTTCTTAGACCTATGCAAAATAGGCTCACTACCAGGTGCTCTCACAACATCCCTTGTCTTCCTTACTCCAGGTGTAACAACAGAAGGAATACCCAACTCATCATCAAGGCTCTGTTCTGAGCCATTGGATTCACCATCCACATAAGAGTGACTTGCATTCACATCAACCATGGGCTGATCTACTTTCTCTTTTCCCTTTCATATGATACTTGCATACTATTATCTATATTGCTTTGAGGAGATTCTCTTGGTCTCAATCTGCTTGTCCATGGTGAAGTATGTGAACCACTGCTAGAGGACACTACAAGTCGACTAATATTTTGTGATTACTGATGTGAATTCTATGTTGCATTACCATTTTGTGCATCTACATCATCAATCACATTTACTGGTTTATACCAGCTACTCATCTCATCAAAAACAACATCTTTGCTCACTGTAAACTTATGAGTAGAAGGGTCATAGCATCTATACCCTTTTTGCTGCAGAGAATAACCAATAAAGATGCACTTCTCAGCTTTTGGATCCAACTTGGATCTCCACTCATCTGGCACATGAACATAGGCAATGCAACCAAAAACACTCAAATGAGAAATATATAGTTTCCTACTAGTATACCTCTCCTCTAGCATCATGCCATGTATTGATGCAGTGGGAGTCCTATTCATTATGTAGATTGCTATAGTAACTCCTTCAGCCCAACTGGTAGGTCTTTTTTGTTGAGCATGGCATGAGATACCTCTCCAATATGCCTGTTTCTCCTTTCTGCAAGTCCATTTTGCTGTGGGGTATGACTGCATGAATATTGCTGCTTTATGCCATGCTCCTGCACAAAGCTTGCAAACTCATTTGAGAGGTGTTCTCCCCCTCCTTCTGACCTTAGGCATTTTAGTTACAGGCCTGTTTCTTTCTCAACCATAGCTTTAAAGCTTTGAAATGCCCAAACACTTCACTTTTCTTTTTCATAAAATACACCCAAACTTTTCTGTTGTAGTCATTAATAAAGTGATAAAATAATGATAGCCTCCAATTGATGCAACTTTATTAGTCCACACATCAGAGTGGATTAATACCAATGGCCTCTAACTCTCTTGAACATGTCTAGGAAATGGTTTCCTTGCCTGTTTTCCAAATTAACAGGCTTCACATACCTTATGCATTTCTGCAACCTTGAACTTAGGCAATCCTGTAATAATATTTTGGGCCTGCATTAATTTAAGTCATCATACATTAACATGACCAATGCGTTTATGCCAAATATCAATATCTGCAGCTACACCGATCCCATGTGCAAACATTGTTACACTCAATTCAGGCATGTCCGCATCCAATGTAAACATCCTACCCGCTTCCCTTTTCCTATCAAGCGACCTTTATTTTTCATATCCTCAACAAAGCATCCATGAGGATATGACCAATAGAAACTAGGTTCTTGGTGATATTCGGTACATGAAATACATCGGAGAGGTATTTCTTTTTCCCATCCTGCATAGACAAAGGAATTTTACCAATCTACACAATAAGATGTGCAGTATTATCACCAGTCTCCACAAATCCTAGTCTTTTCATTTTCTTTGCATCTTGCATCCATTCTGCATGACCTATCATGTGGTTTGATGCACCTAAGTCAACATACCACACATCATTGATTTCTTTTGCACTTGTCACAGAATTGGTCATGTGCTGCACCATAAACAAATGCTCATTTTTGTCATCACCCTATCTCCTAGAGGATGCATAATTGCCTTGCTGCAATTTTCCATTCATGATGTCATTTTGCTTTTTGTAGCAGTCTTTAGCCATATGACCCATTTTACCATAGTAGTAGCACTCAACATTGCTATTTTCATTTTGGCCTCTCTGCCATCTACCACGACCTCTTTGGCTCCCCCTGCCTCTAAGGTTACCACGTCCTCCTCCATAGGACTGGTTTTCTTGAATTTGTTGCATATTTTGATTTTTGCCATGGCCTCTAGGTCGGCCTGATCTACCTCTTCCTCTAGCTCTTCCAGCATTTGAGTAGAAGACAGTTTCTTTTGAAGTTCCTCCTGAAGAAGATGCACCACCATTTCTCTGCTCTTTAGAAATTAGAAGAGCAATCAACTCTCTAAAATCAAGGAAATTCTCATGGATGGAAATGGATGTCTAGAACTGTGGATAATCATTTCCTAGACCATTCAAGGTCATAGAAACTAAATCATCATCTTCCACTGGCGACCCAATAGAAGCAAGTGCATCTGCAATCTTCTTCACCTTCATGTGGTAGTCATTGATGCTCATATTTTCTCTCTACATATTATGCAACTCCTGCTTGAGCTGCATTTTCCTGGCTTGCGTATTTGTGCTATACATTTTTGTCAAAGTGTCCCATGCCTCCTTCAACATGCTTGCATCCTGAATACACACAATCATAGAATCTGAAATACTAATATGTAAGAAAATAATACAACATCTATGCTCACCAGATAATAGGATCTCGTACACAAGAGAGAAAACAAGATAGTATGGAGAATCAAAAATTTGATTACTGTAGAACTAATACAATAGATGGCACTGCCTCCCAACCATGCGCTCCTGTGAAAGAAGCTTTGATGGTGTGTTGGAAACAGTAGAAGACAGAGGCTGGATGCTAAGGAAATCAGGGTTGCTATAGCCAGTCATGAAATGGGCACCAGTCATATAGCCACCAATCATAGTCGGTTAGGCTCAATTGGGTGACCGACCCAGTCCACCCAAAACGATCGACTGGGGGTCGGTCTTGAAATAGGCCACCAACCATATGATAGAACCATTCAGCCCAGAGCCATTCGGGATCATCTGAGGCTCCAAACAGGCCCTGCAACTCAAGAGTGGGCTGCCCCAGGAAATGCTCCATCTACCCTCAATGCGGTCAGTCAAAGGATGCCTTCTCGCACTTGCATGTAGCCTAGTTGGTAGTGTGCCAACTCTATCTAAAGCCGTCTAGCCTGATATATGCTTCCTTGGCCAGGCTAGTGAATAGTTCTGACATTTGGATCATTTGGCTAACTTGATGTTGGAGAATGACAGATGGTGATGAGGTCTGGTGATATTGCTGATACAAGTGGTGCCCATATAGCCATCCTGATGATTCTGTAGTACTTGAGGGAGGTTGTTCCAATGGCATTCAATCCCTTGTGTACAATAGTCATACTACTGATCTGGCACTAGCTCTCCTTGGGGCTCATTGACTGGCATGACGTCGATGGGTGGTTCGAGTGCTGATGTGTTCTCAAGCTCTAGTGCTAATCTTTCCTTAGGTTTGGGTACCGACCTTGTTTGGAGCTCGGGTTGGCACACATGGCCCCCATTTGGTGTTCAAACTAGGACCTAATAGATAACCGAGCTACTCAAATGCCTTCTCCTCATATGGGGGGCTTACGAGTAGAGTTATCTGGTTCCCACGTAGTCACACGAGAGTGGAGCACAAGAGTGGAGCATTGATATCTAACAGGATAGACAGCTAGTATATAACTTTCCTGGCTCTCTCATGCCAGCCTTTAAATGCCTGCAACTCCTGTTGATTGGAAACATTAGTGACAATTTTGCATCAACAGGCAATAAGAATGATTCTGTCACTCCCAATATCTCTGTACATAGGCATACAATGCAATTTCTATGGCAACTTTTCACCGACCTGCAGAACAGTGATCGCATATAGTAAAAACAGGGCACCTTTCTGAATGCATGTAGAAAACTTCTGCCACCAAAACGAGCCCCAAAATGGCCTCGAATCAAAAAAATAATTTGCTCCCAACCTCAAAAAAGGAAAGCAACACTGATCCTCTTACTAAGACACCATGAACTTGGTTTGCTTTCTTGAGCTCCTTACCGTGAACCAAGTTCTGATACCATGTGAAGAGAGTGGGAGAGAAGTAAGGAGTCTCACTTGCAGCTTTCTCACATACACAAAGGGGGAATACACACAAAGGTGGAGGCTGAAAATAGTTTTCCTCTTCTTAGTTGTGAAAGCAAAAAGAACTCTCTCTAAGTATAAAAGGAATAGATGAACCCTATATGTGGGTCTCAAAACCAAACTCAACTAACCTATGTGGCATACTAAGTGAGCCACTAACTAGAGTACATAGAGATAGCTGTCATCTAGCTATTATTCATGGGCAGTGTACCAACCGCATCTTTAGCTAAGAAGTCGGTGACATAAATGCACCACAGTCACCCTGGCATATCACGAGTGGAGCTTGATATCTCAACACACAATGGGGGAATATACACAAAGGTGGAGGCTGAAAATAGTTTTCCTCTTCTTAGTTGTGAAAGCCAAAAGAACTCTAAGTACAAAAGAATAGGTGAACCCTATATGTGGGTCTCAAACCAAACTCAGCTAACTAAGGTGGCATACTAATTGAGCCACTAACTAGAGTACATAAAGATAGTTGTGATCCAGCTATTATTCATGGGCGGTGTACCAACTGCATCTGGAGCTAACAAGTCGGTGACATAAATGCACAACGGTCACCTTGGCATATGAGGAGTGGAGCTCAATATCTCAACAGTTTTTTGATCGCTTTCTTTATCTCATCTTCTAGCATGCATTGCTCCATACATTCCCAAACTAGCTTTTGTGCCTCCCATACTCTTTCAATAGTTTTAGTAGGATGGACAAGCTCTACATTAACAAGAGAATCATGAGCAAAAGTAAGAGAATTTCCTACTGATAATCCACATCGCTTCATTCCCACTTTCATTTTCCTCAACCTCTCCTCAGGTTCTTCTCTACTAGCACTTTTTTTCTTTGGCTGCGATGGGAGACGATAAGCGAGATGAGAAGAAGCGGGACATTGTAATCAAGTTTGAGCTCTCAAGTCTATAGCTCTTAGAGATATGTGAGTCAAACCTTGAACTTGATATGATATCCCACACACATACGTTTAGAGATTATGGATCTAAATTTGAATTGGTGTTAGATTATGAATTTAAATTTAAATTGATATGATATGCCACACCCAAAAAATATTTTGAGCAACCAATACAAAAACCTTTTGCAAGCTGACTTTAAAATTAAAAAACATTTCTCACAAAGTGTGAACTTCAAAAACCTCTAATTGTACAAGTACCCATTCCAAATCCTTGAAATTCAAACAACTTTAAATTTTTCAAACAAACCTTAGAGTTCAAACAAACAACTCAAAGAAGTCAAAGGGGATTAATCGTTCATGGAAGAGCTTTAAGATAGGGACTCTGGAGATTGACCATTCCAACTTGTGGTGTTGTGGTGAGTTATGGCTTGACCCATTATGGCTTGTTCACCCTTTCAATGCAACCTCACAAAATAAGGAGTATAAAGATAGAGATATAGAGAAAATATTATTATATATTGGTAGGTGTTGTTGTGTACCCTTTTTAACCTTAAGGTAGGAGTTGTTGTTTTCCCTTTCTAACCTTAATGTAGGTGTTGGCTCTTACCTATGGCTTTTGTAGGAAGAGCAGGGTATTCTTAGTATGCAAGGTTCCGAGGCTTTTGTCACCTATAGATATATCGGGATTGTCGGTTGTAGTATATGTGTAGCTTAGGACCTCGAGTCATGTTCCGGTGAGAAACGTAGGCTTAAGTGTGGTAAGCAAACAAAGTGCATGCATGTATGCATGAAAGAAACATGTATCATCATGATTGAGGTAATGAAGGCTTTCGCCTTCATTGGGGGTTGCAGGGTTTAGAAGGAGTTTGAGGATTAGAAGGAGGTTCCAGGGTTTAGAAGGAGGTTCTAGGGTTAGAAGGAGTTCTAAGGGTAGAAGGAGGTTCCAAGTTTTAGAAGGAGTTCAAAGGTTTAGAAGGAGGTTCTAGGGTTAGAAGGAGCTCTAAGGTTTAGGGTAGAGTACATGGTGAAGAACTCATTTCCCTCATAGATCATGGAGTTTAAGGGTTGAAGAACAAAGGGTTTAGGGGGAGCATAGGAGTGGGAGAGGAAGAAGGTGTGAGAGCATGGGGGAAAGAAGAGAGAGGAGGGAGGAGGAGGGGGAGGAGGAGAGGGGGAAGGAGAGAGGAGGAGGAAGACAAGAGAGGAGGAGGAGAGGAGAGAAGAGGAGGATGAAGAGGAAGGAGGAGGAAAAATAGGGAGGAGGAGAAGGGAGGAGGAGGAGGGAGGATGGGTTGCAAGGTTGGAGGAGAGGGGAGGAGGAGTTGCAAGGTTACGACATGCTTTTGGATGTGGAGTGCAAGGAAGCATGGACACTTGAGACAATCGCTTGGAATACCAAAGTATAACTCAACACAATGCCCCAAAGACTATGGGCTTCATTCCATTCTGGGGTATTTATACAAGTTGGAGAACTTCTCTCTCTACATGTAGGAAGTGTAACACATTCTCTCTCTACATGTAGAACTTGCATGTACAAGGCGCATGTAGGAGTTGCATATAGAACTTGCATGTACAAGTTGCATGTAGGAGTTGCATATAGAACTTGCATGTACAAGTCGCATGTAGGAGTTGCATGTAGAAGTCGTATGTAGAACTTGCATGTAGAACATGCAAGTACAAGTCGCATGTAGGAGTTGCATGTAGAAGTCATATGTAGAACTTGCATGTACAACTCACATTTACAACTCATATGTAGAACTTGCATGTAGAACTCACATGTACAACTCGCATGTAGGAGTTGCATGTAGGAGTTGTATGTAGAAGTTGTATGTAGAACTTGCATGTTGAACATGCAAGTTGGATTTCCAAGAGGGATTATTTCTAGACTTATGCAAGTATAAGAAAAGCTTTGCCGCTACTCTACACACATATTCTGTTCTACCTAAGTCCATGTTGGCCACGGGGGATTCACTAGTAGTAATAAGGAGACGTCACCTGTGTGCAATAAATATATGAAAATTCCCCTTATCTACCCCCTATTTACAGGACCTTACCTTATAAAATGTACCTTCGTTCCCTTATATAACCCCCTCCCTTAGACTCACTTGGTACCATACGATAAACCCTAGTGGACCCCTGAGGATGTTGGCACAGAGAGAACATACTCCCGGATCCATTTTATTACCTGTCCTCGGGTTATGGCTTATTTTGAATTCAGAGTTGGGATGCCATGTGCATAACCTAGTGACTATTGAGCTTGTGGCATGCAAGTCATTCCTGCTGTTATACTTTTGCACCATAGAATTTGTGGTATGTAGTCAAGAAACTTATCTCCTCTTAAGGAGGGATAGACGGTTGTGAATTTCAGAGGGGATCTCGTTGTTGAGGTTGTAGACTTTGCCATCGAATCTTCTTGGGAGGAGGTTTGGCGGGGGTCTCATTGTTGAGGCTTGCATCTTGCTTTCTTGCATACATGTTGGATGCGATTGCACCTGTATCATTGAGCTTATAGGATAAGTTTGTTGAGATATCAAGCTCCACTCGTGATATGCCAGGGTGACCATTGTGCATTTATGTCACCAACTTATTAGCCACATATGCGGTTGGTACACCGCCCATGAATAATAGCTGGATGATAGCTATCTTTATGTACTTTAGTTAGTGGCTCAGTTAGTATGCCACCTAGGTTAGCTGATTTTGGTTTGAGACCCACATATATGGTTCACCTATTCCTTTTGTACTGAGAGAGAGTTCTTTTGGCTTTCACAACTAAGAAGAGGAAAACTATTTTAGCCTCCACCTTTGTGTGTATTCCCCAATTGTGTATGTGAGAAAGCTGCAAGTGAGGCTCCTTACTTCTCTCCCACTCTCTTTACATGGTATCAGAGCTCGGTTCGTGGTAAGGACCTCAAGAAAGTAAACCAAGTTCGTGGTGTCTTGGTAAGAGGATTAGTTCGAGTTTGGGAGCAAATCTCTTCAGGTAGCACAGCCAAAAAGTGCAAGAGTGCACTTGGGACGCCCTTCAGAGAGGGTAGTATATGCTACGGGAGAGGGCTAATCCCATGGTGACATTATTTTTTTGATTCAAGGCCATTTTGGGGCCTGTTTTAGTGGTGGAAGTTTTTTGCAGGAACTCAAAAAAGTGCACTGTTTCTACTGTGCGACCATTGTTCCGCAGGTTCGTGAAAAGTTACCATAGAAATTGCATTGTATGCCTGTGCACAAAGATATTGGGAGTGACAGAATCATTCTTATTGCATGTTGATGCAAAATTGTCACTAGGAAGTGACAGTGTGGTCAAATACCACTCTCGTCAGTTTTGCAGATTTGCCCTTGTGAGGCAAAAGTTGTGTTTTTTGCAGTGACAGAATATTTTTGCAGTGTTCAATAATGGTGTCTGATGATCTTGTTGGGATATCTCAAGGTGTATGCCTCAGGCACACCTTATGTTTCTATGTGTGAGTGCTAGAGGCACAGTTAGGTGCCCACAAGCATAGTTAGGTGGTGGAAAGCCACATAGGATGATTGAGAGAATCTAGGAGCAGATTGAGGAGATGATTGTGGAGCTCTGAAGTCATCAGTGATGTCAGTGAGCATGTATGAGGTGCCTACTTAAGGACCTCACTCTTCTTCATTCTACAAGCAAGTAATGCAAGTATTCTGAGTTTGTGTCCACTCTTTCCTTTCCTTTCAGTTTACCAACATGGTATCGGAGCCCTTTGATCCCCCTTGAGCCCATTTCTGCCACATCATCTTCTTCTTCTCCATTTTCCTCTTTCTTCCCAAAATCTTTGAGAGCTTGGTTCTCCACCTACAAATGACCATTGCCCAAACCCTCTGAGCTGGAAACTCCTCTAGTATGGGCAAACTTCCACCTGCAAGCAATTGAAGAAAAAACATCTGTGGTGGCTGCCATTCCCCAAACAACGCATTTTTTGCCATTTCTTCTACTGCTCAATACTCCCTGCCTGCTTCGCCATTGCCTGAGCCCTCTTAGGAGTAGATGGGCGACCTTAAGACAAAGATTTTGAGATATTTTTCAGCTCATTTGGTTTAGTAACGAGGGAGAAATCATCAAAAATCAGGTTCAGCCTATAGCAGCTCTCCCGGGCAAAAGTGCGCACCATTTCATCCAACCTCTATGTTGGACCCTCTCTGGTATATGAGCTTTCTTTTGCTTCAAAAAGCCCTCTTTTTCTTACTTTGAAGAGTGAGTTACAAGCCCTCCAAGTTCAGCCTTTTAGTTTTGACAGTTTTGGACAAGTTTTTGAAGATGATGCTACATAAAATGCTACTCTAGCATTTCTGGTTTTTTGAAACTTTCAATAACTTCAGTACAAGTGTGGCTTTAGTTTTGTTTTGAATTGCTAGACCTGCTTTTGATCGGAAAGTATTCATTTTAGCCACTTCTATGAAGCATGTAAGAAGAAGCATCATTGATTGAATATTGGTCACTAGTCTTTGCTACATCAAGTGCTACATATTTTGGAAGTCTTTCAATTATTTTTTGCCTTGTAAGAGAGATAGACACTGCCCAATATCTGGGTTAGACCCTCTCATGGCTACCCTATTGAATCTCGAGAAGTTCAATGGAAAGGGCTTCCACACATGGCAGATGAAGGTGAAATTTGCATTGATGAGGGAGAACTTATGGGGACTTGTCAAACCTACTCCTACCGCTTCTTCTACGGCCTCCAATGCTGGAGAATCCTCAACTCTGACACGACCAGCAAGGGATCCAGTTAGAGAAGAAAAAGCATATGGTATCATTGCTCTTGCTTTAGGAGATGATTATATTCACCATATCTCTGACTTGGAGTCTCCTTCAGAAGCTTGGCAGAAGCTTGACATGATTTTTGGTGCTAGCTCTTACATCTCTAAACTATCACTTAAAATCTCTTTTTTTGAATTGAAGATGGCTAGTGGTACTACTTAGGCAGCTCATGTTAACTATATGCGGAGTCTTATGACTCAGCTTGCTTCTATCAACTCTCCTATTACTCCAGATGATGCTATGGCAGTGTTACTTAAGAGTATGCCTGAAGATTATGATCACATAGTTAGCACTTTGAAAAATCTTCCTAATCCTAATCTTGAAGGTATTATCTCTGCTCTCTAAGAAGAAGAAAGGCATATGGAGCTCAGGAAAGGCAATGACACTGTTTATGCTATAAAAGTCCAGAAGGGCAAGTATACCCCTTGCAATCACTGTGGAAAGACAAATCACCTTTCAAAGGAGTGCTTTAAAATTAATCCATGCAAGCACTGTGGCAAGAACAACCATAATGAGAAGTTTTGCAGAGTGAAAGCAAAGATAGAAAAAGCAAATCTACTTTCAGTTGATGAGCCTCCACAAGATGAGGCATCCTTTGAAGATTATGCAGTTTAAATCATCTCTATGTATGCTCCAGATCTCTCTTTTTATGTCAAGGTACTCAGACTGGATAGTCCTCCAAAATGAATGAAATAAACTATTGTGTTTTTGTGTGTTTTGTAAACACCTCTGGTCTCTTTATGATGTAGGCCATGTGTATGTTTTGCTCCATGGTACCTCCTACAGACATTGTGTGCATGTACATGCAGGGGAGATAACCATTGGAAGGTCTTTTTGTATCCCTTTTGTTTACCTTACACCCAAGGGAACCCTTGCTAGCATGAGAACCTAGCCATAGATTAATCCTTGACCACCATGAGATGGCATGAGAAACTATGAGACTAGATGTATCCTTGACATAGCCTGAGGCATTCCCTTGAGGGGGGGTTTGTTGGGATATCTCAAGGTGTATGCCTCAGGCACACCTTATGTTTCTATGTGTGAGTGCTAGAGGAACAGTTAGGTGCCCACAAGCATAGTTAGGTGGTGGAAAACCACATAGGATGATTGAGAGAATCTAGGAGTAGATTGAGGAGATGACTGTGGAGCTCTGAAGTCATCAGTGATGTTAGTGAGCATGTATGAGGTGCCTGTGAAGATTGTGGGAGAGAGGGAAGGAGTCTCACTTGAGGCTTTCTCACAATCATAATGGGGGAATACACGGGGGAATACACACAAAGGTGGAGGCTGAAAACAGTTTTCCTCTTCTTAGTTGTGAAAGCCAAAAGAACTCTTGTACAAAGAAACAGAAGAACCCTATATGTGGGTCTCAAACCAAACTCAACTAACTAAGGTGGCATACTAACTGAGCCACAAACTAGAGTAGATAAGGATAGCTGTCATCCAGCTATTATTCGTGGGCGGTGTACCAACCGCATCTCCAGCTAACAAGTCGGTGACATAAGTACACAACGGTCACCCTGGCATATCTTGAGTGGAGCTCGATATCTCAACACTCCCCCTCGAGCTCAATCCCAAATCCTGCACACCAAGCAGGTCTCTGAACTTGTGCAGCTTCTCTGAGCCCAATGCTTTCGTGAATATGTCAGCTACCTGATCCTCTGTGCTGACATAAACTAGATCAATAAGACCTAGTAAAACCTTCTCCCGCACATAGTGATAATGCACCTCAATGTGCTTTGTTCTGGCATGAAAGACTGGGTTCTTTGCCAAGTGTATACTGCTCATGTTGTCACAATAAATGACAACCGGCCCATCTGTAATGCATATCATAGAGTAGCTTATGCAACCAAGCTACCTCACATGCAACCATTGCTGCACCCTTGTACTCAGCCTCTGTGCTCGACAAAAGGCAACTGTAGGCTATTTCTTGCTACTCCAAGTGACTGCAGCACTCCCAAAAGAGAACACATATCCACTGGTAGATCGTCTATCAGAAATGCTACCAGCCCAATCAGTGTATCCATGCAACTGTATCTGAACCCCAGCCTCATAAAATAGTCCATACTGCAATGTGGACTTCACATACCTGAGTATGCGTCTAGCCGCATCCAAATGCGGTTTCCTTGGAGCCTGCATAAACTGACTTACCAACCCAATAGCATAGCTCAAATTTGGCCTGGTAATAGTCATGTAAATCAAATTTCCTACTATGCATCTGTACATAGTAGGGTCTTCCAGAAGCTCACCTGCATCTGTGCTCAGCTTCACATTCTGCTCCAAAGGAACTAAAATAGGCCTACAGCCTGTCATCCCATATTTGGACAGCATGTCCAATCCATACTGCCTCTGTAAGAGCTGTATCCCACTTGGTGATCTAATCACCTCAATGCCCAAGAAATAACGCAGCTCTCCCAAATCCTTCATCTCAAACTTCTGCCTCAATAGCATTTTCACATGAAGGATATCTTCATCACTATCACCTGTGATGATCAAATCATCAACATAAATGACCAGCAGCATAATCCCTTTCTCTATTTTTCTCACATAGAGTGAGAAATTCTCCTTGGAAATCTGAAAGCCAATAGTGACAAGATACTGTCCTATCTTGTCAGACCATGCTCTAGGTGCTTGCTTCAAGCCATACAAGGCTTTCTTCAACCTGCAAACAAACTCAGGATGAGTAGCATGAACATAACCTGCTGGCTGCTCCATAAAGACCTCTTCTTGCAAATCACCATGCAAGAAGGCATTCTTTACATCCATCTGATGTAAAGACCATCCCTTTGATGCAGCCATAGCAATGGCTGCTCTTACGGTTGCCATCCTTGCAACCGGGCTGAAAGTTTCTGCATAATTAATGCCATATGTCTGTGCATACCCCTTGACAACTAATCTTGCCTTGTATCTATTCACAGAACCATCTGCATTGTGCTTGATTTTATAAACCCACTTACAACCAATTGCATTCTTGCCTTTAGGCAAAGGCACCGATTCCCATGTAGCATTAGCATCCAAGGCATCCATTTCTTCATCCATGGCTTTCTCCCATTTTTCATTTCCCATGGCTTGCTCAAAAGAAGTGGGTTTTGGTTCCTGTATTACTTTGACCATATAGGCATAGTGAATGGCTGTAAATCCATCATATTTCAGCCTATCCACAGGGATACCTAGCCCTGGTAGACCTGCGCAAAATAGGCTCACTTCCAGGTGCTCTCAAAACATCCCTGGTCTTCCTTACTCCAGGTGTAACAACAGAAGGAATACCCAACTCATCATCAATGCTCTGTTCTGAGCCACTGGATTCACCATCCACACAAGAGTGACCTGCATTCACATCAAACATGGGCTGATCTACCTTCTCTTTTCCTTTTCGTGATACCTGCGTACCACTCTCTGCATTGCTTTGAGGGGATTCTCCTGATCTTAATCTACCTGTCCATGGCGAAGCATGTGAACCACTGGTAGAGGACACTCCAGGTCCACTGATATTTTGTGATTGCTGCTGTGCATTCTGTGCAGCATTACCATTTTGTGCATCTACATCAATCATCACATTTACAGGTTTATACCAGCTGCTCATCTCATCAAAAACAACATCTCTGCTCACTGTGAACTTACGTGTAGAAGGGTTATAGCATCTATACCCTTTCTGCTGCACAGAGAATAACCAATAAAGATGCACTTCTCAGCTTTTGGATCCAACTTGGACCTCAACTCATCTGGCACATGGACATAGGCAATGCATTAAAAAATCTTCAAATGAGAAATATCTGGTTTCCTACCAGTATACATCTCCTCTGGCGTCATGCCATGTATTGCTGCAGTGGGAGTCCTGTTCATTATATAGACTGCTGTAGCAACTGCTTCAGCCCAATAATAATCTGGTAGATCTTTTTCATTTAGCATAGCCCGAGATACCTCTCCAATATGCCTGTTTTTTCTTTCTGCAATTCCATTTTGCTGTGGGGTATGGCTGCATGAATATTGCTGCTTTATACCATGCTCCTGCAAGAACCTTGCAAACTCATTTGAGAGGTACTCTCCCCCTCCATCTGACCTTAGGCATTTTATTTGCAGGCCTGTTTCTTTTTCAACCATAGCTTTGAAAGCTTTGAAGTGCCCAAACACTTCACTTTTCTTTTTCATAAAATACACCCACAGTTTTCTGCTGAAGTCATCAATAAATGTGACAAAATAGTGACAGCCTCCAATAGATGCAGCTTTTGTAGTCCACACATCAGAGTGGATTAATTCCAATGGTTTTTTACTCTCTTGAACATGCCTAGGAAAAGGTTTTCTTGCCTGTTTCCCAAATTGATAGGCTTCACAAACCTTGTGCATTTCTGCAACCTTGAATTTAGGCAATCCTGCAATAATATTTTGGGCTTGCATTGATTTAAGTCGCTGTATATTAACATGACCAATACGTTTGTGCCAGATATCAATATCTGCAACTACACCGGTCCCATGTGCAAACATTGCTGCACTCAATTCAGGCATGTCTGCATCCAATGTAGACATCCTGCCCTTCTTCTTTCCTTTTGCTATCAAGCAACCATTATTTTTCATATCCTCAACAAAGCATCCATGAGGATTAAATCTAACCTGCAAGCCCTGCTCACAACGATTTGACAATAGAAACCAGGTTCTTGGTGATGTTCGGGACATGAAATACATCAGACAAGTATTTCTTTTTCCCATCCTACATAGACAAAGGAATTTTGCCAATCTACACAATAGGATGTGCAGTATCATCACCAGTCTCCACAAATCCTGGTTTTTCCATTTTTCTTGCATCCTGCATCCATTCAGCGTGACCTATCATGTGGTTTGACGCACCCGAGTCAACATACCACACATCATTGCTTTCTTCTGCACTTGTTACAGAATGTCATATGCTGCACCATAAACAAATGCTCATTTCTGTCATCACCCTGTCTACTAGAGGATGCATAATTGCCTTGCTGCAATTTTCCACTCATAATGTCATTCTGCTTTTTGTAGCAGTCTTTAGCCATATGACCCATTTTGCCACAATAGTAGCATTCAACATTGCTGTTTGCATTTTGGCTTCTCTGCCATCCACCACGGCCTCTTTGGCTCCCCCTGCCTCTGGAGTTACCACGTCCTCCTGCATAGGACTGGTTTTCTTGCGTTTGCTGCATATTCTGATTTCTACCACGGCCTGCAGATCGCCCTCCTCTACCTCTGTCTCTACCTCTGCCAGCATTTGAGTAGAAGACAGTTTCTTTTGAAGTTCCTGCTGAAGAAGATGCACCCCCATTTCTCTGCTCTTCAGAAATTAGAAGAGCAATCAACTCTTCAAAATCAGGAAAGTTTTCATGGACGGCAATGGATGTCCGGAACTGTGCATAATCCTTTCCTAGACCGTTCAAGGTCACAGAGACCAAATCGTTATCATCCACTGGCGACCCAATGGAAGCAAGAGCATCTGCAATTTTCTTCACTTTCATGTGGTAGTCATTTATGCTCAAATTTTCTCTCTGCACATTGTGCAACTCCTGTTTGAGTTGCATTTTCCTGGCTTGCGTATTTGTGCTGTACATCTTTGCCAAAGTATCCCATGCCTCCTTTGGCATATTTGCATCCTGAATATGCACAATCATGGAGTCCGAAATACTGATAGACAGCCAGTACATAACTTTTCTGGCTCTCTCATGCCATCCTTTAAATGCCTGCATTTCCTGTTGACTGGGAACATTAGGAAGAACAGGTTCTTCTTCATTTCCTGTAATGAATTCCCAATAGCCTTTTTCCATCAAGAAATTCGTCATTCTAAACTTCCATGCCTGGAAGTTGTTCATGTCAAGCTTTTCAGTGACAATCTGTGAAAGAGAATCAGATGCCATTACAGAACACTGCAAAATATTCTGTCACTGCAAAAAACACAGCTTTTGCCTCACACGGGCAGATCTACAAAACTAACGAAAGTGGTATTTCACCACACAGTCACTTCCTAGTGACGATTTTGCATCAACAGGCAACAGGCATGAATCTGCAACTCCCAATATCTCTGCACACAGACATACGATGCAATTTCTGTGGCACCTTTCCACCGACTAGCCGCGCAGTGGCCGCACAGCAAAAAACAGGGCCTTTCTCCGAGTGCCTGCGAAGAACTTCCGCCTTCAAAACGGGCCCCGAAACGGCCTCAAATCAGAAAAATAAAGTCACTGTGGGCTTTGCCCTCACCCGCAGCATATACTGCGCTCTCGCCACACCGCGAAGGGCGTCTCAATCTGAAACAGTGTACTCCTGCACTTCTGGCTGTGCTACCTGCAGAGATTTGCTCCCAAACTCGAAACAGGAAAGCAACACTGGTCCTCTTACCAGGACACCACGAACTTGGCTTGCTTTTTTGAGCTCCTTACCATGAACAAGGCTCTGATACCATGTGAAGATTGTGGGAGAGAGGGAAGGAGTCTCACTTGAGGCTTTCTCACAATCACAATGGGGGAATACACACAAAGGTGGAGGCTGAAACAGTTTTCCTCTTCTTAGTTGTGAAAGCCAAAAGAACTCTTGTACAAAGAAATAGAAGAACCCTATATGTGGGTCTCAAACCAAACTCAACTAACTAAGGTGGCATACTAACTGAGCCACAAACTAGAGTAGGTGGCATACTAACTGAGCCACAAACTAGAGTAGATAAGGATAGCTGTCATCTAGCTATTATTCGTGGGCGGTGTACCAACCGCATCTCCAGCTAACAAGTCGGTGACATAAGTACACAACGGTCACCCTGGCATATCTCGAGTGGAGCTCGATATCTCAACAGTGCCTACTTAAGGACCTCACTCTTCTTCATTCTACAAGCAAGTAATGCATGTATTCTGAGTTTGTGTCCACTCTTTCCTTTCCTTTCCGTTTACCAACAGATCTTTCACAGATAGTCATTGAAAAGCTTGAAAAGAACAACTTCCAAGCATGGAAGTCTAGAATGATGAATTTCCTTAAGGGAAAAGGCTATTGGGAGTTCATTACTGGAGCTAAACAAGAACCAGTTATTCCTAATGTTTCCACTCAACAGGAGTTGCAAAAATTTAAAGGATGGCATGAGAGAGCCAGAAAAGTTATGTACTCACTGTCTGATTGTGCATATTCAAGATGCAAGCACGCCAAAGGAGGCGTGGGATACTTTGACAAAAATGTACAGCACAAATATGCAAGCCATGAAAATGTAGCTCTCAAGCAAGAGTTGCATAATGTGCAGAGAGAAAATATGAGCATCAATGACTACCACATGAAGGTCAAGAAGATTGCAGATGCACTTGCTTCCATTGGGTCACCAGTGGAAGATGATGATTTAGTTTATGTGACCTTGAATGGTCTAGGAAAGGATTATGCACAATTCTAGACATCCATTGCCGTCCGTGAGAATTTTCCTGATTTTGAAGAGTTGATTGGTTTGTAGCAATTGAGGAGATTTGCATGGAGGCAATTCATCTACCTGTGGATGAACCGTGGCTTATTGACAGTGGTGCATCACACCACATGACTAATCGAAAGGTTTGGTATACCTCTCTATAGATGGTTGGGAATGACATCATGGTAGTAGTCGGCAATGATGCAAAATGTCTAGCAAAAGGAAAAGGTGCGATTGCTCTCAAGTCAGATGGAGTTGTAAAATAGTTGTTCGATGTTCTTTATGTGCCAGATATTAAGAGGAACTTGTTGTCCGTTTCTGCGATCACAGATTGAGACCTCAAAGTTTACTTCAATAAGAATGGCGCATAGATTTTGGATCTTCAAGGGAAGGTCGTTGATAAAGGTACACGGCACAAGAATATCTACAAACTCTTAGCTTTCAGTGCTCGACCTGATGTGAAGAACACTAAGCTGTGGCATGAGAGGTTTGGTCATCTAAACCTTAGTTCCTTAAAGGAGATGCATAAAAGTGGAATGATTGCAGACCTACCAAAAATTACAGATCTGCCTGATGTATGTGAAGCTTGCATGATGGGCAAGTAGTATCAACATCCCTTTCCTAAAGAGGCCAGGGCAAAGGCTCCTCTAGAGATCGTTCACACGGACCTCTACAAAAAGATGGAGACGGAAGCTTTGGGTGGTTCCTACTACTTCATGACATTGATCGACGACTATAGTAGAAGGATATGGATATACTACTTAAAGACTAAAGACGAGGATTTTAGTAAGTTCAAGGAATGACATGTAATGGTTGAGAAAGAATCGGGGAGGAAGATGAAGAAGTTGAGATCGGACAGAGGTGGAGAGTTCCATGAAATGAATTCAAAAGTTACTGCAAAAGTCATGGGATCAAGAGGTAGAAACCCCCACCACATACATCACAACAAAATGGAGTAGTAGAATGCAAGATGCACATCATCTGTGAAATGGGCAGAAGTATGATGAAATGGAAACACTTTCCAAAGACTTTTTGGGCTGAAGCATGTAACACGGTAGTTTACATTCTGAATCATAGCTACACGAATGCTGTGAACGGGATGACTCCACTACAAGCCTTTTCTGGTAAGAAACCTTTAGCTGCACATTTCAGAGTTTTTGGATGTAATTGTTTTGTGCATGTCCCTGATGCTAACAGGACCACATGGGAATTGAAGAGCCAGAAATGTATTTTCTTGGGCTATAGTGAAGAGGCGAAGGGTTACCGTCTCTATAACCCTATTACCAAGAAGGTAATAGTAAGTCGCGATGTGGTCTTCTCAGAATAGCTGCATCAATTGGAGGAGGATGCTTCCTTCCTAGACATCCAGGTCCAGGATATCCATCTAGTATTGCCACCAACAGTAGGCCAGACTCCCCCAATGGTGCTTGGGAGGATTCAAGATAAAGAAGATGAAGAAGAGCTTGCAAAACCACAACAACAACGACCATTCCCAAAGTCAGTAAAGTAGCTTTTGGACATAGCCATTGAGGAGGAACCATCCGAACACCGCCGGTCCAAGAGATTAGAGGAGCAAAGAAGGGCACAAGAACACTTGGTCAATTACGCTTTGATGATAGAGGTGATCCGTGCTGAAGAACCCAAGTGTCTTGAAGAGGCACAGGGTGATGATAGGTGGATGGAGGTTATGCAGTCGGAGCATGGCTCCATAATGAAGAACAACACTTGGGACCTTGTGGATCGACCACCAAAACACAAGGTAGTCGGCACCAAGAGGGTGTACAAGACCAAGTACAAGTACGAAGGCACCTTGGATAAGTACAAGGCTCCAGCTCGTGGCAAAAGGATTTGCATAGGTACATGGTTTTGATTACTAGGATACTTTTGCTCCCACAGTTCGACTAACCACAATTTGCAGTGTTTTGGCTTTAGTTGCCTAGGGAAGTTGGCCCGTGTTTCAGATGGATGTAAAAGTTACCTTTCTGATCTCAAGGAGGAGGTATACGTGGAACAACCACCAGGTTTTGAGATCCCCGGTTCAGAAGGTAAAGTCTATAAACTGAAGAAGGCACTTTATGGGTTGAAACAGGCCTCACGAGCATGGTACCAGCAAATTGATGCCTACTTTTTGCAAAACAGGTTCAGGAGGAGTCCATCTGATGCAAATTTGTATATCTTCAGAGAAGGAGGCAAGTGTATGATCATGGTCCTTTATGTGGACGACCTTGTCATAATAGGAAACCATGAAGAGAAGATCTCACAGACAAAGCATTTGCTAGGAAGAGAGTTTGAAATGATAGACCTCGGAATGATGCATTTCTATTTGGTGATTGAAGTTTGGCAAGAGCAAAAATAGATCTTCATTTCACAGCTAAAGTATGCTGGAGAGATACTGAAGGCATTTGGCATGGCTGAGTGCAAGATAGTTGGTACCCCTATGGAGGTTGACGTGAAGCTCTCAAACGAGGATTCATCACCATTGGTAGATGAAGCAAAGTACAGAAGGCTTGTAGGTAGCTTGATTTAGTTGTGCAACATGCGGTCAGACATCAGTTTTGCGATAGGTAACTAAGCAAGTTTTCCAATAAGCCCCGGGAGAACCATTGGAGGGTAGGGATGCAGGTGCTGAAATAAATCAAAGGCACACTTAATTATGGCATCACCTATACCAAGGGCAACATCTTGACCAGATTCTGTGACTTGGATTGGGTAGGAGACGTGGACAGTAGGAGATCAATGATAGGTTACTGTTTCTCACTTGGATCTGGAGCTGTGTCATGGGTCAGCAAGAAGTAACCCACACTTGCTCTTTCTTCTATCGAAGCTGAGTACAAATCAGCATGCTTTGCTTCTTGCGAGGCAATGTGGTTGAGGAGGATTTCAGGGGACATGGATGTAGTGAAGAATAAGCCTATGCAGTTATCATGTGACAATCAGAGTTGCATGACGATTGCAAAGAACCCTGTGTTCCACGCTCGCACAAAACACATTGAGATTCAATAACACTTTGTACGCAAGCTCATCATGGATGGAGAGGTCAACTTGGTGTACTGTTTGACTATAGAGAATGCTATAGACATCTTCAGGAAGGCTCTTGGAAGAGTCTTGTTGGAGAAGCATCTTCATCGACTTGGCATTGGACCAAAAAAGTAAGTTCACTTGCGGGCGGACATTGAGGGGGGGTGTTATATATCAATGCTCCACTCTTGTGTAACTATGTGGGAACTAGCTAACTCTACTTATAAGCCCCCCATATGAGGAGAAGGCATTTGAGTAGCTCGGTTATCCGGTAGGTCCTAGTTTGGACACTAGATGGGGGCCATGTGTGGCTTGATGGCTGGACGGAGTTGGCACACTGCCGATGAGGCTACATGCAAGTGCGGGAAGGCATCCCATGACTCACCGTACTGAGGGTAGACGGAGCATTTCCTGGGATAGAGCCCACTCTTGGGTTGCGGGGCCCGTTTGGAGCCCAAGATGATCCTGGGCAAACGGATAACGTAGGTCAGTTGCTCTATTTTGCACACCGGTTCTATCGTGTGGTCCGTGGCCTATTTTGGGACCCCCAGTCGACCATTTTGGGTGGACTCGATCACCCAATTGGGTCTAACCAAGTATGACTGGTGGCTATATAAGAGCAAGCCCATGAAGTCCATTTCATCATTTGGCTATAGCAACCCTGATTACTTAGCATCCAACCTCCGTCATCTACTGTTTCCAGCACACCATCGAAGCTTCTTTCATAGGAGCACACAGTTGGGAGGCAGCGCCATCTATTGTATCAGTTCTACAGTAATCAAATTTTTTGATTCTCCATACTATCTGCTTTTCTCTCTTGTGTATGAGATCCTGTTATCTATTGAGCACAAACGTTGTATTGTTTTCTTACAACTTTAGAGGTAGGGGGAGCCAAAGAGGTCGTGATGGATGGAAGAGAGGCCAAAATGCAAACATCAATGTTGAATGCTACTACTATGGTAAAATGGGTCATATGGCTAAAGACTACTACAAAAAGCAGAATGACATCATGAATGGAAAATTGTAGTAAGGCAATTATGCATCCTCTAGTAGACAGGGTGATGATAGAAATGAGCATTTGTTTATGGTGCAGCACATGACCAATTCTATGACAAGTGTAGAAGAAAGAAATGATGTGTGGTATGTTGACTCAAGTGTGTCAAACCACATGATAGGTCATGCAGAATGGTGGATCCAGGATGCAAGGAAAATGGAAAGACTAGGATTTGTAGAGTCTGGTGATGATACTGCACATCCTATTGTGCAGATTGGTAAAATTCCTTTGTCTATGCAAGATAGGAAAAAAAATACCTGTCTAATGTATTTCATGTCACGAATATCACCAAGAACCTAGTTTCTATTGGTCAAATGGTTGAGCATGGCTTGCAGGTCAGATTTAATCCTCATGGATGCTTTGTTGAGGATATGAAAAATAAAGGTCACTTGATAGCAGAAGGGAAGAAGAAGGGTAGGATGTTTACGTTGGACGCAGACATGCTTGAATTGAGTGCAGCAATGTTTGCACATGGGACCAGTGTAGTTGTAGATATTGATATCTAGCATAAATGCATTGGTCATGTTAATGTATAGCGACTTAAATTAATGCAGGCCTAAAATATTATTGCAAGATTGCCTAAGTTCAAGGTTGCAAAAATGCAAAAGGTATGTGAAGCCTGTCAATTTGGAAAACAGGCAAGGAAACCAGTTCCTAGACATGTCCAAGAGAGTAAGAGGCCATTGGAATTAATCCACTCTGATGTGTGGACTACTAAAGCTACATCTATTGGAGGCTATCATTATTTTATCACTTTTTTTGATGACTACAGCAGAAAAGTTTGGGTGTATTTTATGAAAAAGAAAAGTGAAGTGTTTGGGCATTTCAAAGCTTTTAAAGCTATGGTTGAGAAAGAAACAGGCCAGCAAATAAAATACCTAAGGTTAGATGGAGGGAGAGAGTACCTCTCAAATGAGTTTGCAAGGTTCTTGTAGGAGCATGGCATAAAGCAGCAATATTCATGCAATCATACCCCACAGCAAAATGGACTTGCAGAAAGGAAAAACAGGCATATTGGAGAGGTATCTCATGCCATGCTCAACGAAAAAGACCTGCCAAATTATTATTGGGCTGAAGCAGTTGCTACAGCAGTCTACATAATGAACAAGACTCCCATTGTAGCAATACATGGCATGATGCCAGAGGAGAGGTATACTGGTAGGAAACCAAATATTTCCCATTTGAAGGTTTTTGGTTGCATTTCCTATGTTCATGTGCCAGATGAGTTGAGATATAAGTTGGAGCCACAAGCTAAGAAGTGCATCTTTATTCGTTATTCTCTATGGCAGAAAGGGTATAGATGCTATAACCCTTCTACTCGTAAGTTTACAGTGAGCAAAGATGTTGTTTTTTATGAGATGAGCAGCTAGTATAAACCAGTAGATGTGATTGATGATGTCGATGCACAAAATGGTAGTGCTGCACAAAATTCATAGAAGTAATCACAAAATCTTAGTAGACCTGTAGTGTCCTCTAGCAGTGGTTCACATACTTCACCATGGACAGGCAGCTTGAGATCAGGAGAATCTCCTTAAAACAATGCAGATAGTGGTATGCTAGTATCATGGAAGGGAAAAGAGAAAGTAGATCAGCCCATGGTTTATGTGAATGCAGGTCACTCTTATCTAGATGGTGAATCCAGTGGCTCAGAACAGAGCCTTGATGATGAGTTGGGTATTCCTTCTATTGTTACACCTAGAGTAAGGAAGACAAGGGATGTTTTGAGAGCACCTGGTAGTGAGCCTATTTTGTGCAATTTTACCAAAGCTAAGTATCTTGTGGATGGGCTGAAATATGATGGATTTACAGCCATTCACTATGCCTATATGGTCAAAGTGATACATGAACCACAACCCACTTCATTTGAGCAAGCCATGGGAAAAGAAAAATGGGAGAAAGCCATTGATAAAGAAATGGATGCCTTTGAAGGAAATGCTACATGGGAATTGGTGCCGTTGGCTAAACACAAGAATGCAATTGGCTGCAAGTGGGTTTATAAGTTGAAGCACAATGCAAATGGTTCTTGGAGTAGATACAAGGCAAGATTAGTTATCAAGGGGTATGCACAGACATATGGCATTAATTATGAAGAAACATTCAATCTGGTTGCAAAGATGGCAGCTGTAAAAGCAGTCATTGCTATGGCTACATCAAAGGGATAGTCTTTACATCAGATGGACGTAAATAATGCCTTCTTGCATGGTGATTTGCAAGAAGAGGTCTATATGGAGCAGCCACCAGGCGAAAGTGGTATTTGACCACACAGTCACTTCCTAGTGACGATTTTGCATCAACAGGCAACAAGCATGATTCTGCAACTCCCAATATCTTTGTACACAGGCATTGTGAAGATTGTGGGAGAGAGGGAAGGAGTCTCACTTGAGGCTTTCTCACATGCACAATGGGGGAATACACACGAAGGTGGAGGCTGAAAATAGTTTTCCTCTTCTTAGTTGTGAAAGCCAAAAGAACACTAGTACAAAGAAATAGAAGAACCCTATATGTGGGTCTCAAACCAAACTCAACTAACTAAGGTGGCATACTAACTGAGCCACGAACTAGTGTAGATAAGGATAGCTGTCATCCAGCTATTATTCGTGGGCGGTGTACCAACCACATCTCCAGCTAACAAGTCGGTGACATAAGTACCCAACAGTCACCCTGGCATATCTCGAGTGGAGCTCGATATCTCAACACTCCCCCTCGAGCTCAATCCCAAATCCTGCACACCAAGCAGGTCTCTGAACTTGCGCAGCTTCTCTGCACCCAATGCTTTCGTGAATATGTCAGCTACCTGATCCTCTGTGCTGACATAAACTAGATCAATAAGACCTGGTAAAACCTTCTCCCGCACATAGTGATAATGCACCTCAATGTGCTTTGTTCTGGCATGAAAGACTGGGTTCTTTGCCAAATGTATACTACTCATGTTGTCACAATAAATGACAACCTGCCCATCTGTAGACTGATGCATATCATAGAGTAGCTTATGCAACCAAGCTACCTCACATGCAGCCATTGCTGCACCCTTGTACTCAGCCTCTATGCTCGACAAGGCAACTGTAGGCTGTTTCTTGCTGCTCCAAGTGACTGCAGCACTCCCAAAAGAGAACACATATCCACTGGTAGATCGTCTATCAGAAATGCTACCAGCCCAATCAGCATCAGTGTATCCATGCAACTGTATCTGAACCCCAGCCTCATAAAATAGTCCATACTGCAATGTGGACTTCACATACCTGAGTATGCGTCTAGCCGCATCCAAATGCAGTTTCCTTGGAGCCTGCATAAACTGACTTACCAATCCAACAGCATAGCTCAAATCTGGCCTGGTAATAGTCATGTAAATCAAACTTCCTACTATGCGTCTGTACATAGTAGGGTCTTCTAGAAGCTCACCTGCATCTGTGCTCAGCTTCACATTCTGCTCCAAAGGAACTGAAATAGGCTTACAGCCTGTCATCCCATATTTGGACAGCATGTCCAATCCATACTGCCTCTGCAAGAGCTGTATCCCACTTGGTGATCTAATCACCTCAATGCCCAAGAAATAACGCAGCTCTCCCAAATCCTTCATCTCAAACTTCTGCCTCAATAGCATTTTCACATGAAGGATATCTTCATCACTATCACCTGTGATGATCAAATCATCAACATAAATGACCAGCAGCATAATCCCTTTCTCTGTTTTTCTCACATAGAGTGAGAAATCTGCCTTGGAAATCTGAAAGCCAATAGTGACAAGATACTGTCCTATCTTGTCAGACCATGCTCTAGGTGCTTGCTTCAAGCCGTACAAGGCTTTCTTCAACCTACAAACAAACTCAGGATGAGTGGCATGAACATAACCTGCTGGCTGCTCCATAAAGACCTCTTCTTGCAAATCACCATGCAAGAAGGCATTCTTTACATCCATCTGATGTAAAGACCATCCCTTTGATGCAGCCATAGCAATGGCTGCTCTTACGGTTGCCATCCTTGCAACCGGCTGGAAGTTTCTTCATAATCAATGCCATATGTCTGTGCATACCCCTTGACAACTAATCTTGCCTTGTATCTATTCACAGAACCATCTGCATTGTGCTTGATCTTATAAACCCACTTACAACCAATTGCATTCTTGCCTTTAGGCAAAGGCACCAATTCCCATGTAGCATTAGCATCCAAGGCATCCATTTCTTCATCCATGGCTTTCTCCCATTTTTCATTTCCCATGGCTTGCTCAAAAGAAGTGGGTTCTGGTTCCTGTATCACTTTGACCATATAGGCATAGTGAATGGCTGTAAATCCATCATATTTTAGCCTATCCATAGGATACCTAACCCTGGTAGACCTGTGCAAAATAGGCTCACTTCCAGGTGCTCTCAAAACATCCCTGGTCTTCCTTACTCCAGGTGTAACAACAGAAGGAATACCCAACTCATCATCAATGCTCTGTTCTGAGCCACTGGATTCACCATCCACACAAGAGTGACCTGCATTCACATCATACATGGGCTGATCTACCTTCTCTTTTCCTTTTCGTGATACCTGCGTACCACTCTCTGCATTGCTTTGAGGGGATTCTCCTGATCTCAATCTGCCTGTCCATGGCGAAGTATGTGAACCACTGGTAGAGGACACTCCAGGTCCACTGATATTTTGTGATTGCTGCTGTGCATTCTGTGCAGCATTACCATTTTGTGCATCTACATCAATCATCACATTTACTGGTTTATACCAGCTGCTCATCTCATCAAAAACAACATCTCTGCTCATTGTGAACTTACGTGTAGAAGGGTTATAGCATCTATACCCTTTCTGCTGCAGAGAATAACCAATAAAGACGCACTTCTCAGCTTTCGGATCCAACTTGGACCTCAACTCATCTGGCACATGGACATAAGCAATGCAACCAAAAATCTTCAAATGAGAAATATCTGGTTTCCTACCAGTATACATCTCCTCTGGCGTCATGCCATGTATTGCTGCAGTGGGAGTCCTGTTCATTATATAGACCGCTGTAGCAACTGCTTCAGCCCAATAATAATCTGGTAGATCTTTTTCATTTAGCATAGCCCGAGACACCTCTCCAATATGCCTGTTTTTTCTTTCTGCAATTCCATTTTGCTGTGGGGTATGACTGCATGAATATTGCTGCTTTATACCATGCTCCTGCAAGAACCTTGCAAACTCATTTGAGAGGTACTCTCCCCCTCCATCTGACCTTAGGCATTTTATTTGCAGGCCTGTTTCTTTTTCAACCATAGCTTTGAAAGCTTTGAAGTGCCCAAACACTTCACTTTTCTTTTTCATAAAATACACCCACAGTTTTCTGCTGAAGTCATCAATAAATGTGACAAAATAGTGACAGCCTCCAATAGATGCAGCTTTTGTAGTCCACACATCAGAGTGGATTAATTCCAATGGCTTTTTACTCTCTTGAACATGCCTAGGAAAAGGTTTCCTTGCCTGTTTCCCAAATTGACAGGCTTCACAAACCTTGTGCATTTCTGCAACCTTGAATTTAGGCAATCCTGCAACAATATTTTGGGCTTGCATTGATTTTAGTCGCTGTATATTAACATGACCAATGCGTTTGTGCCAGATATCAATATCTGCAACTGTTGGGATATCTCAAGGTGTATGCCTCAGGCACACCTTATGTTTCTATGTGTGAGTGCTAGAGGCACAGTTAGGTGCCCACAAGCACAGTTAGGTGGTGGAAAAGCCA
Organism: Dipteris shenzhenensis; assembly: GCF_047967505.1. Taxonomy (NCBI): domain Eukaryota; kingdom Viridiplantae; phylum Streptophyta; class Polypodiopsida; order Gleicheniales; family Dipteridaceae; genus Dipteris; species Dipteris shenzhenensis. The sequence continues at coordinate 9,915,934 of NC_141617.1, read as the reverse complement.
CATAGGATGATTGAGTGAATCTAGGAGTAGATTGAGGAGATGATTGAGGAGCTTTGAGGTCATCAGTGATGTCAATGACCTTGTATGAGGTGCCTACTTAAGGACCTCTTTCTTCTTCATTCTATAAGCAAGTATTCTGAGTTTGTGTCCACTCTACTCTTTCTTTTCAGTATTCCAACATGGTATCAGAGCCCTTTGATCCCCCTTGAGCCCATTTCTGCCACATCATCATCTTCTTCTTCATCTTCTTCTTCTCCATTTTCCTCTTTCTTCCCAAAATCTTTGAGAGCTTGGTTCTCCATCTACAAACGGCCATTGCCCAAACCCTCTGAGCTGGAAACTCCTCTAGTATGGGCGAACTTCCACCTGCAAGCAATTGAAGAAAAAACGTCTGCGGTGGCTGCCATTCTCCAAACAGCGATTTTCTTCTGTTGCTCAATACTCCCTACCTGCTCCGCCATTGCCTGAGCCCTCTTAGAAGTAGATGGGCGACCTCAAGACGAAGATTTTGAGTCATTTTTCAGGTCATTTGGTTCAGTAACGAGGGAGAAATCGTCAAAACTCAGTTTCAGCCTGTAGCAACTCTCCCGGGCAAAAGTGCGCACCATTTCATCCAACCTCTGTGCTGGACCTTCTCTGGTATATGAGATTTCTTTTGCTTCAGAAAGCCCTCTTTTCCTTGCTTTGAAGAGTGTGATATGAGCCCTCCAAGTTCAGCTCTCTAGTTTTGACAGTTTTGACATACTTTTGAAAATGATGCTACATAAAATGCTACTCTAGCATTTCTAGTTTTTTGAAGTTTTCAATAACTTCACTACAAGTGTTGCTTCAGTTTTGTTTTGACTTGCTAGACCTGGTTGTGATTGGAAAGTGTTTATTTCATTCACTTCTATGAAGCATGCAAAAAGTAGCATCATTGTTTGAAAACTAGTCACTACTATTTGCTACATCAAGTGCCTATACTTTGGAAGTATTTCAGTTCTTTTTGCCTTGTAAGAGAGATAGACACTGCCCAATATCTGGGTTAGACCCTCTCATGGCTACTTTATATAATCTTGAGAAGTTCAATGGAAAGGGCTTCCATACATGGCAAATGAAGGTAAAATTTGCATTGATGCGGGAGAACTTATGGGGACTTGTCAAACCTACTCCTACCGCTTCTTCTACGGCCTCAAATGCTGGAGAATCTTTAGCTCCGACACGACCGGCAAGGGATCCAGCAAGAGAAGAAAAAGCATATGGTATAATTGCTTTAGCTTTGGGTGATGATTACATACATCATATTTCTGACTTGGAGTCTCCATCGGAAGCATGGCAGAAGCTAGATTTGATTTTTGGTGCAAGCTCTCACATATCTAAACTATCACTTAAAATCTCTTTCTTTGAATTAAAGATGGCAAGTGATACTACTTTAGCTACTCATGTCAACTATATGCGGAGTCTTATGACTCAGTTAGCTTCTATCAACTCTCCTATCACCCCTGATGATGCTATGGCAGTACTACTTAAGAGTATGCCTGAAAGTTTTGATCACATTGTAAGCACTTTGAAAAATCTTCCCAATCCAAACCTTGAAGGCATTATCTCAGCTCTCCAAGAAGAAGAAAGACACATGGAGCTAAGGAAAGGCAATGACACTGCTTATGTTATGAAATTCCAGAAGGGCAAGTATTCTCCTTGCAATCACTGTGGAAAGACAAATCACCTTTCAAAGGACTGCTTCAAAGTTAATCCATGCAAGCACTGTGGCAAAAACAACCATAGTGAGAAGTTTTGCAGAGACAAAGCAAAGACAGAAAATGCAAATCTACTTACAGTGAATTTGCCTCCACAAGATGAGGCATCCCATGAAGATTATGCATTTTAAATTATCTCTATGTATGCTCCAGATCACTCTTTTTATGTCAAGGTACTCAGCCTGGATAGTCCTCCAAAATGAATGAAAATAAATTATTGTGTGTTGTGTTTTGTGAACACCTCTGGTCACCTTATGATGTAGGCCATGTGTATGTTTGTTCCATGGTACCTCCTACAGACATTGTGTGCATGTACATGTAGGAGAGATAACCATTGGAAGGTCTGTTTGTATCCCTTTCTGTTTACCTTACACCCAAGGAAACCCTTGCTAGCATGAGAACCTAGCCATAGATTTATCCTTGACCACCATGAGATGGCATGAGAAACTATGAGACTAGATGTATCCTTGACATAGCCTGAGGCATCTCCTTGAGGGGGGGTTTGTTGGGATATCTCAAGGTGTATGCCTCAGGCACACCTTATGTTTCTATGTGTGAGTGCTAGAGGCACAGTTAGGTGCCCACAAGCACAGTTAGGTGGTGGAAAAGCCACATAGGATGATTGAGTGAATCTAGGAGTAGATTGAGGAGATGATTGAGGAGCTTTGAGGTCATCAGTGATGTCAATGACCTTGTATGAGGTGCCTACTTAAGGACCTCTTTCTTCTTCATTCTATAAGCAAGTATTCTGAGTTTGTGTCCACTCTACTCTTTCTTTTCAGTATTCCAACAGCAACTACACCGGTCCCATGTGCAAACATTGCTGCACTCAATTCAGGCATGTCTGCATCCAACGTAAACATCCTGCCCTTCTTCTTTCCTTTTGCTATCAAGCGACCGTTATTTTTCATATCCTCAACAAAGCATCCATGAGGATTAAATCTAACCTGCAAGCCCTGCTCAACCATTTGACCAACAGAAACCAGGTTCTTGGTGATGTTCGGGACATGAAATACATCAGACAAGTATTTCTTTTTCCCATCCTGCATAGACAAAGGAATTTTGCCAATCTGCACAATAGGATGTGCAGTATCATCACCAGTCTCCACAAATCCTGGTTTTTCCATTTTTCTTGCATCATTTTTCTTGCATCCTGCATCCATTCAGCGTGACCTATCATGTGGTTTGATGCACCCGAGTCAACATACCACACATCATTGCTTTCTTCTGCACTTGTTACAGAATTTGTCATATGCTGCACCATAAACAAATGCTCATTTCTATCATCGCCCTGTCTACTAGAGGATGCATAATTGCCTTGCTGCAATTTTCCACTCATAATGTCATTCTGCTTTTTGTAGCAGTCTTTAGCCATATGACCCATTTTGCCACAATAGTAGCGTTCAACATTGCTGTTTGCATTTTGGCTTCTCTGCCATCCACCACGGCCTCTTTGGCTCCCCTTGCCTCTAGAGTTACCACGTCCTCCTGCATAGGGCTGGTTTTCTAGCGTTTGCTGCATATTTTGATTTCTACCACAGCCTGCAGATCGGCCTCCTCTACCTCTGCCTCTACCTCTGCCAGCATTTGAGTAGAAGACAGTTTCTTTTGAAGTTCCTGCTGAAGAAGATGCACCCCCATTTCTCTGCTCTTCAGAAATTAGAAGAGCAATCAACTCCTCAAAATCAGGAAAGTTTTCACGGACGGCAATGGATGTCCGGAACTGTGCATAATCCTTTCCTAGACCATTCAAGGTCACAGAAACCAAATCATCATCATCCACTGGCGACCCAATGGAAGCAAGTGCATCTGCAATTTTCTTCACTTTCATGTGGTAGTCATTTATGCTCAAATTTTCTCTCTGCACATTGTGCAACTCCTGTTTGAGTTGCATTTTCCTGGCTTGCGTATTTGTGCTATACATTTTTGCCAAAGTATCCCATGCCTCCTTTGGCGTATTTGCATCCTGAATATGCACAATCATGGAGTCCGAAATACTGATAGACAGCCAGTACATAACTTTCCTGGCTCTCTCATGCCATCCTTTGAATGCTTGCATTTCCTGTTGACTGGGAACATTAGGAAGAATAGGTTCTTCTTCATTTCCTGTAATGAATTCCCAATAGCCTTTTCCCATCAAGAAACTCGTCATTCTAAACTTCCATGCCTGGAAGTTGTTCTTGTCAAGCTTTTCAGTGACAATCTGCGAAAGAGAATCAGATGCCATTACAGAACACTGCAAAAAATTCTGTCACTGCAAAAAACACAGCTTTTGCCTCACACGGGCAGATCTGCAAAACTGACGAAAGTGGTATTCCACCACACAGTCACTTTCTAGTGACGATTTTGCATCAATGGGCAACAAGCATGAATCTGCAACTCCCAGTATCTTTGCACACAGGCATACGATGCAATTTCTGCGGCACCTTTCCACCGATTAGCCGCGCAGTGGTCGCACAGTAAAAAACAGGGCGTTTCTCTGAGTGCCTGCGAAGAACTTCCGCCTTCAAAACGGGCCCCGAAACGGCCTCAAATCAGAAAAATAAAGTCACTACGTAGCATATACTACGCTCTCGCCACATCGCGAAGGGCGTCTCAATCTGAAACAGTGCACTCCTGCACTTCTGGCTGTGCTACCTGCAGAGATTTGCTCCCAAACTCGAAATAGGAAAGCAACACTGGTCCTCTTACCAGGACACTGCGAACTTGGTTTGCTTTCTTGAGCTCCTTACCACGAACAAGGCTCTGATACCATGTGAAGATTGTGGGAGAGAGGGAAGGAGTCTCACTTGAGGCTTTTTCACATGCACAATGGGGGAATACACACGAAGGTGGAGGCTGAAAACAGTTTTCCTCTTCTTAGTTGTGAAAGCCAAAAGAACACTAGTACAAAGAAATAGAAGAACCCTATATGTGGGTCTCAAACCAAACTCAACTAACTAAGGTGGCATACTAACTGAGCCACGAACTAGTGTAGATAAGGATAGCTGTCATCCAGCTATTATTCGTGGGCGGTGTACCAACCACATCTCCAGCTAACAAGTCGGTGACATAAGTACCCAACGGTCACCCTAGCATATCTCGAGTGGAGCTCGATATCTCAACAGGCATACGATGCAGTTTCTATAGCAACTTTTCACAGACCAGCAGAGGAGTGGTCGCACAACAAAAACAGGGCCTTTTTTTGAGTGCCTGCGAAGAACTTCTGCCTTCAAAACGGGCCCCGAAATGGCCTCAAATCAAAAAAATAAAGTCACACCACGAGGGCTTTGCCCTCTCCCGCAGCATATACTGCCCTCTCGCCACACCACGAGGGGTGTCTCAATCTGAGACAGTGCACTCTTGCGCTTCTGGCTGTGCTACCTGTAAAGATTTGCTCCCAAACTCGAAAAAGGAAAGCAACACTGGTCCTCTTACCAGGACACCATGAACTTGGTTTGCTTTCTTGAGCTCCTTACCATGAAAAAGGCTCTGATACCATGTGAAGATAGTGGGAGAGAGGGAAGGAGTCTCACTTGCGGCTTTCTCACATACACAGTGGGGGAATACACACATAGGTGGAGGCTAAAAACAGTTTTCCTCTTCTTAGTTGTGAAAGCCAAAAGAGCTCTAGTACAAAGAAATAGAAGAACCCTATATGTGGGTCTCAAACCAAACTCAGCTAACTAAGGTGGCATACTAACTGAGCCACAAACTAGAGTAGATGAGGATAGCTGTCATCCAGCTATTATTCGTGAGTGGTGTACCAACTGCATCTGCAGCTAACAAGTCGGTGACATAAATGCACAACGGTCACCCTGGCATATCACGAGTGGAGCTCGATATCTCAACATAGCTTGACCAACAAAATAGCAACTCAATCTACCAGGAGTCCTCTAAAATGAGAGAAAAAACCTTGCAAATATTTACAAAACACACTCCCTTTCAAGACCTTGAAACTCACTTTCAAAACTTATGAATACTATGAGAGACCCTCATTGAACAAGCTCTAGATATCAGCAGATCTAGTGGATTTTTGAAGAAAAATGGAGATGAGAAGGAGCTCTACATGAAGAGTTAGAGAAATGAAGAAGGTGTCTTACAAATGAGGGCTTATGCCTTGATAGAGCAAGGCTTTAGACTCTTTCTCTATGGAAATCTCTCACACAAGGATCGAAGAATGCCTGGCACATGGATGGCTTAGTGCTTTGACAGAATACAAGGGCTTGGGAGTGTGAAGAGAGAAGGAGAAAAGGAAGGAGTCTCACTTGTAGCTTTATCACATACACAATGGGGGAATATACACAAAGGTGGAGGCTGAAAATAGTTTTCCTCTTCTTAAGTGTGAAAGACAAAAGAACTCTAAGTACAAAAGGATAGGTGAACCCCATATGTGGGTCTCAAACCAAACTCAACTAACTAAGGAGGCATACTAACTGAGCCACTAACTAGTGTACATAAAGATAGCTATCATCTAGCTATTATTCATGGGTGGTGTACCAACTGCATCTGCAGCTAACAAGTCGGTGACAAATGCACAACAGTCATCCTAGCATATCACGAGTGGAGCATGATATCTGAACACTCCCCCTCGAGCTCAATCCCAATTCCTACACACCAAGCAAGTCTTTGAACTTGTGCAGCTTCTTTGCATCCAATGCCTTCATGAATATGTCAGCTACCTAATCCTCTGTGCTAACATAAACTAGATCAATAAGACCTACTAGAGCCTTCTCTCACACATAGTGATAATGCACCTCAATGTGCTTTGTTCTACCATGATAGACTGGGTTATTTGCCAAGTATATACTACTCATGTTGTCATAATAAATGACAATTGGCCCATTTGTAGACTGATGCATATCATAAAGTAGCTTATGCAACCAAGCTACCTCCGATGCAGCCATTGTTGTACCCCTATACTCAGCCTCTTTGCTCGACAAGGCAACTGTAGGTTGTTTATTGCTGCTACAAGTGACTGCAGCACTCCCAAAAGAGAACACATATCGACTCGTAGATTGGTTATCATAGTATATTGTTGTTGGCTTAGACTCATCAAAGTAATTTGTTTCTGACAATAGTCTTTTGAGCCATATAGCCTCACATGCACCTGTAGTGAGTGCTCTATATTCTGCTTCATAGTCGAAGATAAAGAAACAGTTGGTTGTTTGTTTGACAACCATGATATAGCACCTTGACCAAGGAAAAATGCATATCCCTGTTTCGATCCCCTACTCTCATGATCTCTTGCATAATCACTATCATGGTATCCATGCAACCGTGGATGACTTCCTCTGTATTCTATCCCAAACTATCTTGTACCTTTGATGTATCTCAAGACTCTTTTGGCTACATTCCAGTGAGACTATTTTGGATTTGCCATAAACTGTGCTAGTGAGCTTACTGCATAACAAATATCTGGTCGTGTGATTGTTAAATATATAAGAGTTCCGATGAGCATCCTGTAGTATCTGTCATTGACTGTAGGATTTTTTGAATCTTTAGTAAGTTTCAAACTATGTTCCATGGGAGTTGCTGCAATCTTACAATCTGCCATATGAAACTTCTTCAGGAGACTATCAACATACTTGAGCTGACTCATAAATGTGCTATCTGAATCTCTCCAAAACTCAATTCCAAGACAATAGTGCATAAGTCCAAGATCTTTCATGTTGAACTTTGCAAATAAGTGTTGTTTCAGTTTTCTAATGAAGCTATCCTTGCTTCCTGTCACAATCAGATCATCGACATACAAAAGTGCAATAGTGATGTCTTCCCCTTGAACTTTGTAGTAGAGAGTATGATCTGCATTGGACTTCATGTATCCCAGATCAGTAAAATACTTGTCGATTCTATTGTACCAACTTTTGGGTGCTTGTTTTAAGCCGTAGAGACTTTTCTTGAAATGGCAAATGCTATTCTCCTTGCCTGGTTCAACATAACCTACCGGTTGTTACATTTAGACTTCCTCGTCTAGATAAACATTGAGAAATGCATTCTTGACATCGAGTTGATACACATTCCATTTGCTGAGTGTCGCTAGTGATATCAAGAACCATATGGAATCCATCTTTGCTACTGGAGCATAAGTCTCATCATAGTCATCACCATATTGTTGTGCAAATCCTTTTGCAACTAGTCTAGCTTTGTATCTCTGAATACTGCCATCTGGATTATACTTCACTTTGTATACCCATTTGTTTGCTATGGCCTTCTTTCCTGCTGGAAGGTTGCATAATTCCCAAGTATTATTCTTATACAAAGCATTCATTTCTTCATTCATAGCAGTTTGCCATTCTGGCTTGTCTACTGCATCTTCAATGTACACTCGCTCTTCTCTGTAGACATGATGTAGTCATAAGAGCATAGTTGGTGGTTTCCACCTGAATTGCTTTGCCTTTCTAAGCATATGTCAATCTGGCTGGTCGTCTGCTTTCCCTAGTAGACCGTTTGAGCTGCTATGGCTCTACTTGGGGTGTTGCTGGCAATTCTTGCTCTTCTTCATCAACCTGTTCTGTAGATCACTGTGAATTCGATGCTTCTATCTCCTGTGTAGGTGAGGTTTTCCATTTTGATTCCTCATCAAAGATTACATCTCTGGAGATAATGACTTTGCGGTTGATGGGATCATACAATTTGTATGATTTTCTTTTTTCACTGCAATCAAATATGCAGAGATGCCCAATGTGTGGCTTGTGTCTAGTGAATGCTTCATAAGGAGTCATCCCCTATATTGGTTTGGTAGGAAGCCGATTAAGCAAATAGTTTGCAGTGGCTATTGCTTCTGCCCAATACTGATTCGAAAGATGCTTTTCACTAAGCATTTCTCTAGCACTGTCTGCTAACGTCCCATTCTTCCTTTCAGCTCTTGCATTCTGCTGAGGATTATTTGCACATGTGAATTGTCTTCGAATGCCGTGACTTTTGCAAAAGTTCATGAATGCTGAAGACATGTACTCACCTCCTCTATCTGATCTCATGACCTTGATCTTTTTGCCTGTCTGGTTTTCTACCATGGCTTTGAATTCTTGAAATCTGCAAAACACTTTAGATTTCTCTTTCAAAAAGTAGACCCAACAATATCTGTTGTAGTCATCGCTAAAAGTCAAGTAGTAAAGTGAACCATTGATGCTGCGGATCTGGGCGTAACCCAATACATCTGTATGTATCAAATCAAGAATACCTCATGCACGAGAGGTACTTCTAACAAAGTTGGTTCACTTTTGTTTGCCGAAGCAGCATGCTTCACAAACCTTTTCAAGAAACTGTAGGTTCAGAATCCCAATTGCCATATTTAGATTCTTGAGATCTAACATGATGTACTTAAAGTTGACATGACCATATCTGTTGTGCCATTTTGCAGATAGTGGCATCTGTTGTGGTTGAGCTGACATGGCATGCTTATCTGGTACTGTAGCTAGCATTCTATATAAGCATCCTTCCTTGACACTTTTTGCTACTAGTTGACATCTTTTGTATTTGTCTCTGATAGTGCATTCATCACCATCGAAGATGTCTTTTTAATTGTGTTACAAAAGGTTCTTGCTGAGCTTTGGAACATAGAGCACATCTTTCACCAATCCTTTCATACCAGTGAAATTCTTCATAAGGATAACACCTGTCCCTTGAATTGGATTCGGTGTATTGTCTGCTGTGTAGATGACATTCTTCTATCCTTCTAATGGCTTCATTTTTGTGAACCATTCCTGATGATTTATCATATGAGATGATGTGAAGATAGTGGGAGAGAGGGAAGGAGTCTCACTTGCGGCTTTCTCACATACACAATAGGGGAATACACACAAAGGTGGAGGCTAAAAATAGTTTTCCTCTTCTTAGTTGTGAAAGCCAAAAGAACTCTAGTACAAAGAAATAGAAGAACCCTATATGTGGGTCTCAAACCAAACTCAGCTAACTAAGGTGGCATACTAACTGAGCCACGAACTAGAGTACATAAGGATAGCTGTCATCCAACTATTATTCATGGGCACCTTGACATATCACGAGTGGAGCTCGATATCTTAGCACTCCCCCTCGAGCTCAATCCCAATTCTTGCACACCAAGCAGGTCTCTGAACTTGTGCAGCTTCTCTGTACCCAATGCCTTCGTGAATATGTCAGCTACCTGATCCTCTATGCTGACATAAACTAGATCAATAAGACCTAGTAAAACCTTCTCTCGCACATAGTGATAATGCACCTCAATGTGCTTTGTTCTAGCATGATATATTGGGTTATTTGCCAAGTGTATACTGCTCATGTTATCACAATAAATGACAACTGGCCCATCTGTAGACTGATGCATATCATAAAGTAGATTATGCAACCAAGCTACCTCACATGTAGCCATTGTTACGCCCCTGTACTCAGCCTCTATGCTCGACAAGGCAACTATAGCTATTTCTTGCTACTCCAAGTGACTGCAACACTCCCAAAAGAGAACACATATCCACTGGTGGATCGTTTATCAGAAATACTACCCACCCAATCAGCATCAGTGTATGCATCAACTGTATCTGAACCCTAGCCTCATAAAATAGTCCATACTATAATGTGGACTTCACATACCTGAGTATGCATCTAGCTGCATCCAAATGTGGTTTCCTTGGAGCCTGCATAAACAAACTTACCAATCCAACAGCATAGCTCAAATCTGGCCTCGTAATAGTCATATAAATCAAACTTCCTACTATGTGTCTGTACATAGTAGGGTCTTTCAAAAGCTCACCTGGATCTGCGCTCAGCTTCACATTCTGCTCCAAAGGAACTAAAATAGGCTTACAGCCTGTCATCCCATATTTGGAGAGCATGTCCAATCCATACTACCTCTGCAAGAGCCGTATCCCACTTGGTGATCTAATCACTTCAATGCCCAAGAAATAATGCATCTCTCCCAAATCCTTCATCTCAAACTTTTGCTTTGATAGCATTTTCACATGAATGATATCTTCATCACTATCACCTGTGATGATCAAATCATCAACATAAATGACAAGCAGCATAATACCTTTCTTTGTTTTTCTCACACAAAGTGAGAAATCTGCCTTGGAAATCTAAAAGCCAATAGTGACAAGATACTGTCCTATCTTGCCAGACCATGCTCTAGGTGCTTGCTTCAAGCCATACAAGGCTTTCTTCAACCTGCAAACAACAGCATGCACATAACCTGGTGGCTGCTCCATAAAGACCTTTTCTTGCAAATCACCATGCAAGAAGGCATTCTTTACATTTATCTGATCTAAAGACCATCCCTTTGATGCAACCATAGCAATGACTGCTCTTATGGTTGCCATCCTTGCAACCGGACTAAATGTTTCTTCATAATCCATGCCCTATGTCTGTGCATACCCCTTGACAACTAATCTTGCCTTGTATCTATTCACAGAACCATCTGCATTTTGCTTCACCTTATAAACCCACTTACAGCCAATTGCATTCTTGTCTTTAGGCAAAGGCACCAATTCCCATGTAGCATTTGCTTCCAAGGCATCCATTTCTTCATCCATGGCTTTCTCCCATTTTTCTATTCCCATGGCTTGCTCAAAAGAAGTGGGTTCTAGTTCTTGTATCACTTTGACCATATAGGCATAGTGAATGGCTGTAAATCATCATATTTTAGCCTATCCACAGGATATCTAGCTCTTGTAGACCTGTGCAAAATAGGCTCACTTCCAGGTGCTCTCAAAACATTCCTGGTCTTCCTTACTCCAGGTGTAACAATAGAAGGAATACCCAACTCATCATCAATGCTCTGTTCTGAGCCACTGGATTCACCATCCACATAAGAGTGACCTGCATTCGGAGATTCTCCTGATCTCAATCTGCTTGTCCATGGCAAAGAATGTAAACCACTGCTAGTGGACACTGATTGTTGCTATGAATTCTGTGCAGCATTACCATTTTGTGCATCTACATCAATCATCACATTTATTGGTTTATACCAGTTGTTCATGTCATCAAATACATCTTTGCTCAAAAACAACATCATCACGTTTATTGGTTTAAACTTACGAGTAGAAGGGTTATAGCATCTATACCCTTTTTGCTGTAGAGAATAACCAATAAAGATGCACTTCTCAGCTTTTGGATCCAACTTGGACCTCAACTCATCTAGCACATGAACATAGGCAATGCAACCAAAAATTTTCAAATGAGAAATATCTGGTTTCCTAGTAGTATACATCTCCTCTGGCATCATGCCATGTATTGCTGCAGTGGGAGTCTTGTTCATTATGTAAACTGCTGTAGCAACTACTTCAGCCCTATAATAATCTGGAAGGTCTTTTTCATTTAGCATGGCCCGAGATACCTCTCCAATATGCCTATTTTTCCTTTCTGCAAGTCCATTTTTCTATGGGGTATGACTGCATGAATATTGCTGCTTTCATACCATGCTCCTGCAGGAACCTTGCAAACTCATTTGAGAGGTAATCTCCCCCTCCATCTGACCTTAGGCATTTTACTTGTAGACCTATTTCTTTTTCAACCATAGCTTTAAAAGCTTTGAAATGCCCAAACACTTCACTTTTCTTTTTCATAAAATGCACCCAAACTTTTCTACTGTAGTCATCAATAAAAGTGACAAAATAATGACAGCCTCCAATAGATGCAGCTTGAGTAGTCCACACGTCAGAGTGTATTAATTCCAATGGCTTCTTACTCTCTTGAACATGTCTAGGAAATGGCTTCCTTGCCTATTTTCCAAATTGACAGGCTTCACATACCTTATGCATTTCTACAGCCTTGAATTTAGGCAATCCTACAATAATATTTTGGGCCTGCATTGACTTAAGTTGCTGTTCATTAACATGACCAATGCGTTTATGCCAGATATCAATATCTACAACTACACTGGTCCCATGTGCAAACATTGTTGCACTCAATTCAGGCATGTCCGCATCCAACGTAAACATCTTGCCCTTCTTCTTTCCTTTTGCTATCAAACGACCGTTATTTTTCATATCCTCAACAAAGCATCCATGAGGATTAAATCTGACCTGCAAGCCCTGCCCAACCATTTGACCAACAGAAACCAGGTTCTTGGTGATATTCGGGACATGAAATACATCAGACAGGTATTTCTTTTTCCCATCCTACATAGACAAAGGAATTTTACCAATTTGCACAATAGGATGTGCAGTATCATCACCAGTCTCCACAAATCCTGGTCTTTCCATTTTCTTTACATCCTGCATCCATTCTGCATGACTTGTCATGTGGTTTTATGCACTTGAGTCAACATACCACACATCCTTACTTTCTTCTGCACTTGTCATAGAATTGGTCATGTGTTGCACCATAAACAAATGCTCATTTCTGTCATCACTTTGTCTACTAGAGGATGCATAATTGCCTTGCTGTAATTTTCCATTCATAATGTCATTCTACTTTTTTTAGCAGTCTTTAGCCATATGACCCATTTTACCACAATAGTAGCATTCAACATTGCTTTTTGCATTTTGGCCTCTCTGCCATCCACCACGACCTCTTTGGCTCCCCCTGCCTCTAGAGTTACCACGTCCTCATCCATAGGACTGGTTTTCTTGAGTTTACTGCATATTTTGATTTCTACCATGGCCTCCAGATCGGCCTCCTCTACCTCTTCTAGTATTTGAGTAGAAGACAGTTTCTTTTGAAGTTCCTCCTGAAGAAGATGCACCACAATTTCTCTGCTCTTCAGAAATTAGAAGAGCAAACAACTCCTCAAAATCTTGAAATTTTTCACGGACGGCAATGGATGACCGGAACTATGGATAATCCTTTCCTAGACCATTCAAGGTCATAGAAACTAGATCATCATCTTCCACTGGTGACCCAATGGAAGCAAGTGCATCTGCAATTTTCTTCACCTTCATGTGGTAGTCATTGATGCTCATATTTTCTCTCTGCACATTGTGCAACTCCTGTTTGAGCTGCATTTTCCTCGCTTGCGTATTTGTGCTGTACATTTTTGCCAAAGTATCCCATGCCTCCTTTGGCATACCTGCATCCTTAATATGCACAATCATAGAATCTGAAATACTGATAGACAACTAGTACATAACTTTTCTGGCTCTCTCATGCCATCCTTTAAATGCCTACATTTCCTATTGATTGGGAACATTAGGAAAAACTGGTTCTTCTTCATTTCCTGTAATGAACTCCCAATAGCCTTTTCCCATAAGGAAATTTGTCATTCTAGACTTCCATGCTTGGAAGTTGTTCTTGTCAAGCTTTTCAGTGACAATCTATGAAAGAGAATCAAACGCCATTATAAAACACTGTAAAATATTCTGTTACTGCAAAAAACATAGCTTCTGCCTCACACGGGCGAATCTGCAAAATTGACAAAAGTGGTATTTGACCACACAATCACTTCCTAGTGATGATTTTGCATCAACAGGAAATAAGGATGATTTTGTAACTCCCAGTATCTCTATGCACATGCATACGATGCAATTTCTATGGCAACTTTTCACCGACCTGCAAAGCTGTGCTCGCACAACAAAAACAAGGCCTTTTTCTCAGTGCTTGTGAAGAACTTCCGCCTCCAAAATGGGCCCCGAAGTGGCCTCGAATCAAAAAAATAAAGTCACCAAGGGCTTTTCCCTTGCTCGCAGCATATATTGCCCTCTCGCCACATTGTGAAGGGCATCTCAATCTGAGACAGTGCACTCTTGCACTTTTTGGCTGTGCTACCTGTAGAGATTTGCTCCCAAACTCGAAAAAGGAAAGCAACACTGGTCCTCTTACCAAGACACAGCGGCCTTGGTTTGCTTTCTTGAGCTCCTTACCACAAACCAGGCTCTGATACCATGTGAAGATAGTGGGAGAGAGGGAAGGAGTCTCACTTGCGGCTTTCTCACATACACAATGAGGGAATACACACAAAGGTGGAGGCTAAAAATAGTTTTCCTCTTCTTAGTTGTGAAAGCCAAAAGAAATCTAGAACAAAAAAATAGAAGAACCCTATATGTGGGTCTCAAACCAAACTTAGCTAACTAAGGTGGCATACTAACTGAGCCACGAACTAGAGTACATAAGGATAGCTATCATCTAGCTATTATTCATGGGCAGTGTGTTGGAATACTGAAAAGAAAGAGTAGAGTGGACACAAACTCAGAATACTTGCTTATAGAATGAAGAAGAAAGAGGTCCTTAAGTAGGCACCTCATACAAGGTCACTGACATCACTGATGACCTCAAAGCTCCTCAATCATCTCCTCAATCTGCTCCTAGATTCACTCAATCATCCTATGTGGCTTTTCCACCACCTAACTGTGCTTGTGGGCACCTAACTGTGCCTCTAGCACTCACACATAGAAACATAAGGTGTGCCTGAGGCATACACCTTGAGATATCCCAACAAACCCCCCCTCAAGGAGATGCCTCAGGCTATGTCAAGGATACATCTAGTCTCATAGTTTCTCATGCCATCTCATGGTGGTCAAGGATAAATCTATGGCTAGGTTCTCATGCTAGCAAGGGTTCCCTTGGGTGTAAGGTAAACAGAAAGGGATACAAACAGACCTTCCAATGGTTATCTCTCCTACATGTACATGCACACAATGTCTGTAGGAGGTACCATGGAACAAACCATACACATGGCCTACATCATAAGGTGACCAGAGGTGTTTACAAAACACACAACACACAATAGTTTATTTTCATTCATTTTGGAGGACTATCCAGGCTGAGTACCTTGACATAAAAAGAGTGATCTGGAGCATACATAGAGATGAGTTTAAAATGCATAATCTTCATGGGATGCCTCATCTTGTGGAGGCAAAATATCCATGTCAAGGCAAGGTCTTACCACATGGGCAGTGTCTAGTGCCTTATAAGATGGTACTATGATAGAACAAGTGGATCTGAAAGTCATATCCTTCATGAGAACAATTATCTTGTCATCTCCATAGTTGTGTAGAGAAGCATATCTTAGGTGTCTGACCTTCATCTTTTTCTTGTACTTGGAGTCAAATAAAAATGCCATGAGAGTGTAGATCTCTGTATTTGCTTCCTTTTTGGCAACCATTGTTTTGGCAATCTTCAATAAGGAAGTCAGGTTGGCATTTTCATCCTTTGTAGCATAACAAGACATTGCTTTATGTTTTGGCTTTTCACATATTTGGCATAAGCAAGCCATGAGAGGCTCTAACCCAAGTATTGGGTAGTGTCTTCTCTCTTACAAGGCAAAAAGAACTGAAATACTTCCAAAGTATAGCCACTTGTTGTAGCAAATAGTAGTGACTAGTTTTCAAACAATGATGCTTCTTCTTACATGCTTCATAGAAGTGGATGAAATAAACATTTTCCAATCAAAACCAGGTCTAGCAAGTCAAAACAAAACTGAATCCACACTTGTACTGAAGTTATTGAAAGCTTCAAAAAACCAGAAATGCTAGAGTAGCATTTTATGTAGCATCATCTTCAAAAACTTGTCCAAAACTGTCAAAACTGAAAAGCTGAACTTGGAGGGCTTGTAGCTCACTCTTCAAAGCAAGGAAAAGAGGGCTTTCTGAAGCAAAAGAAAGCTCATATACCAGAGAAGGTCCAGCACAGAGGTTGGACGAAATGATGCGCACTTTTGCCCGGAAGAGTTGCTACAGTCTGAAACTGAGTTTTGACGATTTCTCCCTCGTTACTGAACCAAATGACTTGAAAAATGGCTCAAAATCTTCGTCTTGAGGTCGCCCATCTACTCCTAAGAGGGCTCAGGCAATGGCGGAGTATGCAGGGAGTATTGAGCAACAGAAGAAATTCGCTGTTTGGAGAATGGCAGCCACCACAGACGTTTTTTCTTCAATTGCTTGCAGGTGGAAGTTCGCCCATACTAGAGGAGTTTCCAGCTCAGAGGGTTTGGGCAATGGCTGTTTGTAGATGGAGAACCAAGCTCTCAAAGATTTTGGGAAGAAAGAGGAAAATGGAGAAGAAGAAGATGAAGAAGAAGATGATGATGTGGCAGAAATGGGCTCAAGGGGGATCAAAGGGCTCTGATACCATGTTGGAATACTGAAAAGAAAGAGTAGAGTGGACACAAACTCAGAATACTTGCTTATAGAATGAAGAAGAAAGAGGTCCTTAAGTAGGCACCTCATACAAGGTCACTGACATCACTGATGACCTCAAAGCTCCTCAATCATCTCCTCAATCTGCTCCTAGATTCACTCAATCATCCTATGTGGCTTTTCCACCACCTAACTGTGCTTGTGGGCACCTAACTGTGCCTCTAGCACTCACACATAGAAACATAAGGTGTGCCTGAGGCATACACCTTGAGATATCCCAACACAGTGTACCAATTGCATCTGCAGCTAACAAGTCGGTGACATAAATGCACAATGGTCACCCTGGCATATCACGAGTGGAGCTCAATATCTCAACAGATGATGCACCGTTGTCGATGTACCAAGGATCCTATTCCACTTGGTCGACTTGATAGCTGTAATCCTCTTTGGGATTGAAATGAGTGTCTCAGTACAATGTTGTATCAGTCTGATGCATGTCCTCGCTTACAAGAAACATATTACCATGTTCATTTGCAAAATGACTGTGACTAGAATGTCCACCATGATGATTTCCTCTATCTCGGGAATTCCCTCGATAACTACTAGATTGACCGCCCTGGTCGTACTGCTTCTTGCAGCAAGCTATTTCATAATGTCCAAACTTGTGATAGTAGTTGCACTGAATGTTTGACACGTTGGTGGATGCATTCCCTCGTCCTTGAAATCTTCCTCAGTTGGAATGATTTCCTCTGTTGATTTTGATGTTGCTGAGGATGATGATGATGTTGAATTTGACTTTGTTGCTGATGATGACCACTTTTCTAATATGATCTACTGCCTCTGCCTTTGCCTTTGCCTATGCTTCTTTCTGAAGCTGTGAATGCCTGATCATTAGAATGACCTTTACATGCTTGAATGGCCTGAGTCCTGAGTCCTTCACCAAGTAGAATTGACTGAAGTTCTTTCAGTGTTGGAATTTGCCATTGGATGGCAATACTCTAGACTAGATTCTCGTATCCCTCTCCTAGTCCATTCAGAATGACTTGAACCATTTCTGCAGGGTTCATAGTCTCTCCTACTGGTGCAAGTTGATTGTTGTAGTCTTTTATGCGTAGTACATAAGCATGACCGGTTTCACTGCTATTGCAAAAACTCTGGTTGATCTGGTTTCTCAGTGTGAGAATCCTGGATGTGTTCTTGGACTCGTAGAGAGCTACGAACATATCCCATGCTTCTTTTGATGTCTTGACTATGTTGAGTTATCCTAGCATGACATCTTGCACATTCTTCTTGAGCAAGTGATAGGCATACTTGTTTTTCTTATCCCATTTTGCTTGAGCTCAGGCAATGACAGGATCTGCTACTGGTGCAGAAACTATTTGTGTAGCTGTAGATCCCATTGCTGGTGCTGTGACAATAGATGGATTAGAGCTATTTGTTGTCCAATGGTCTAGGTGTAGACCCATCGACATACTCCCATTTGTCCTAAAGTACAAGAATGGAATCCATTCGGTATTTCCATGTACCATAATTGGAGTTGTCTAACTTAGCAGATGCCTCCAAATTGAGGTTGCTAGTTGACATGGTGCAAGAAATGTACTTAAAAGTTTTGTAAATGAATCAACTGCAAATACACTGACTATGCCAAGTGAAATCTCTGAACGATCGGTGAAGATAGAACTACAATATGTAAAATATGATTTGTATTACAAGGCTTGTGGCAATGATGCCAGGAATAGCCAAGAGGCTTTACAAGGCTGAAATGATGTGCACAATGCCGTGAGATAGCCAAATAGACTTTACAATGGTGGCATGTGTGTGTGAAATCAAATGCTATCTGCCCACTGAAGCAATCTGCAATGCCTCTGTACTCTGAAGTATGCTCACTAAACTAATGAATGTAAGGTTTTAGGTAATGTAATGAGGTGAAACTGTATGTGAGCATATGAAGTGACTCCGAGAAGGTACTAGTCGTGAATTTTGGGCATGGCTTAGATTGGCAACTTGGGGAAATTCAAAGTGTCCCCTTTATGGCAATCTAGTCTACTCCGATCTAGATCTATACCAACTATCAATCGATGAAAGAATAGCAAATAATTCCTTTTCTTTTGTTCTTTTTAAGTGTTGGGTCAGATGCGTCGATGTAGAGGCAAATGTGCATGTAGGAAGTGGTTTTGTCGGTGAGGCTCAAAAGTGAGTGCAACTTGCATCGAAATGTGCATGTGGTGTGACGAGCATGTAGAGCACAAAAGAACGAGCGACTTTCCTTTTTGGAGCGCCCTCAAATTCTTCCTGGATCAAGAGATACGATTTGATCTAGGTGGAGGGGCAAAAGGAATGCAAATGTGCTCAATGATGATGTGTCACTGTGGGTCACATGTAGTGATGACGTGGCATTGTGCCTAGTGGAGCCCTGTGCTGAGGTGGCAGCGGTGGTCACATGAAGTGACTGTGGAGCACTGTGTGTGCCTCTAGAGGTCACTGCTGACTAGAGAGTTGATGTGGCATAGATGATGTCAACAGATGACATGGCAATGATGACATGGCATTAATGATGTGGCACCAATGACATGGCAATGATGATGTGGCACTGATGATGTGTTATGATGTGGTAATGATGATGTGGCAAATGACGTGGTAGATAAGATAAGGGTTGATGATGTGGTATCCTCACGGGACTGTTGACGTGGCCATTGGAGAGGATAAGGCTGATGTGGCAATTGGCTACCACGTGTCAACTACATGAGGTGGTAGATAGACCTTAGGTGGCCCTCACCCTTGGAGCCTTACTGTGATTAGGTAGGTACCCATTGCACAACCTCGAGTCATCGTAACCTTACCATGGGTAAATTCTATCCTCCACATGGCCTCTTTGTTGAGACCTAGAAGGAATGTTGCAAAGATGGCGACATCCCGGACTTCTCGCAGAGAAGGTATTGTGGCTATTGGCATCTAGTTCATTGTTCTTGCTATTGGTCAAGCAAGCCTTGTTGGTGTTGCACTATAGGAGTCACTGGTTGGCTCGTTGAGGGAGCCAGTTTTCTCGATGATGGAGACTTTGTAGTTGGAGCTATGGTGGCCAATCATGAGCTTTGAGCTTGTTGTGAGTCTGAACTATAGTAAGGTCATCTGGAGCATTGAACGTAGGTGTTGTTCATTGTTGTCATAGGAGAGGCTTGGATGGCTATACAAGCTTGGCATAGAGTCACGTGTGGAGCATTGGCAAAAGTGGGCTTGCAGAAGACTATTGGAGGTTGTGGCGGTTGTGGCTATTCTGAGTCATCCTACTGGAGATATGCAGGGCTCAGTTTCTAGCCTAGGAGCTTTGCTCTATCATGGGATGTTAGCTCGTGGTCGTGAGGCATTTGGGAATAGCGACTGTAGCTCGTGAGGCTTGAAGCCTTTGTTAAGCTTCGGTGCGGTTGGTTGTCATTGGGGAGGACCTTCACTAGAGCTGCAGGTCGTATGGCAGCCTTTGCATAGGTGTTCTTGGAGCCTTGTCATAGTATATGTTGTGTAAGAGCGCTGTGAAAGATTCCTTAGAGGTTTTGGGCTCTGGCCTTAGAGACTTGTATGCAGGATCCGGGCCAAATGGAGAGAGCCGGGTTGCATGTCTTGCAATGACTGTTGGAGATGTTTTGTTGGCGGAGGTGCCTTGTAGAAGACTATGGGCTGTAGCTTTTATGCTCATAGAAGACCTTTGTGGATGAAGGAGCTCATTGGTCCTGATGATTATGCAATAGTTGTAGAAAAGCGATAGCCTTAGATAGGAGGCTAGAAGTCCCTATGCTTTTGAGTCTCATAAAGATAAAAAACTATTCTTCTTCTTTCTCTAGACAAAGAATGGACTTACAAAAACTCTCTCTCACGATGAAATCTCTCTCAAAAAAAAAAAACTGAAATCTCTCAATGGAAATGTCCCTCAAAACTCTCAAGAGAGAATGGATGGAATTCTGCACTCAATGAATGGAATTTTCTATCACTCTATGGAAGTGAAAGAATGAACACAAACTCTCAATCTCTTAATCAATCAATCACTTTCACTCTCTCAAGAATTGCAATGCCTCATCGGAAGGCAAGGGAGCTCTGATTCCATGACAAAATATGAAGAGAGGAGAGGAGAAGAGTGGAGATGAGGAGAGAGGGCATAGCTAGAGAGCACACCACAAATGACTAACTGTACACTAGATTTAGTTGAAAAAATAGAATATATACAAAACCTTTTAGGGTTAGGGTTAGGGGATCTAACCCTTTCCTTTATAGCACTCTATAAGGTTAGTGCTATGCACATATGATCATGTGATGGTGCTATGCACACATGATCACATGATGTTGAGTGTGAACTCTCAACAAGGCTTGCAGAACCTTAGATCACAAAACTAGATGGATAATTTATATGGACAGATGAGGGAGGACTTGAAAACACATCAAGATATCTTGGGCAACCTAATGCTCTAAATTCCAATCTCATCCAACATATGCTAGAAAATCAACCACCACGAGTCAAATTTGGGCTAGTCAACAAAGAAGCCATGGGGGAGATCCATACAGAAGAAGCACCAGTGGTGTCTAATCCCAAGAGAGTTAGGCTTACCATGAGCATGACCTCATCAAGCAATCGTAACCAATAGCCAATCAAAGTCTAAGAAAGGGAAAAATATGAAAACCACCAAGGGCAGAAAGTTTTTGATAGAGAAAGACGTCTCAAGGCATCCAACCACCACCATTCAAAAGGGAAGGAGATGATTTAGGCCCCCACTAATGTAGACATTTTGATATAGTTGATATTGGCCTTCACCTCTAGGGAGAATCAATTCCTCCCACTTCGTCCACTACCCAAGCTACTGCCACCGCTTCCATCCATGGGTGGAAGCCATCTTCCTTTTCCACAAGTACATCTTCCTCTCCTTGGGCAAGGCTAACAAATGCTCTACAATTTCGCACTTCACTAGAGTACAAAGCACCCAGTGGATAGAACATGATGTCCACAAAACAGTTGTCATGGGCAAACAAAATGGAGTTCCAACTCCTTGATGCCATGGCCCAGCTTCCTTAGGTACTTCATAACATTTTGCAAGTGAAGGCAAGAGCATGCCACCCAATTGTCCTCCTCTCTACTATAGACTCAAGTCAGGGCGCATGAGATTCGTACACTCATGATCTCCATGTAAGACACCAAGAAAAACACCTTGGATAGAGAAGAATAATAAAAGGTAAAGATTGAAGACTTGGAGGTGACCCTCACAAAGCTCAAGGATGACCTCTCGACGAGGGAATCAATCCATGAACAACCTTAGAATAGTGGAAGAGCAACTTGAACAAGCTGAAGAAAAGTATGCAAGGCCCCAAGATGGTTATGAATTACAAATCTAGACACTTGAGGCCATCCTCTCATCGGAGCAAGCTCTAACCATCACCTTGCAGAATGAGAATGAATAGCTTCACGCCTCTGGCCAACCAAAGGTGTCAATACTAGAAAACAAGGAGCAATAGGCATTCACCATGTACAGGGAGGTTCATCACAGCTTGCCACTTACGCAGATCCCCATGCACAATCCTCCAAACCATCAAAATGCACTTTAAAGAACTTTGTGCACAAAATATCATTTTTCACATTGACCTCATTGTCGAGTCTCTTGTCCAACACACTCCCAACCATCCTCCACCAAAATCCTGATCACTGTCAC
Organism: Dipteris shenzhenensis; assembly: GCF_047967505.1. Classification (NCBI taxonomy): domain Eukaryota; kingdom Viridiplantae; phylum Streptophyta; class Polypodiopsida; order Gleicheniales; family Dipteridaceae; genus Dipteris; species Dipteris shenzhenensis. The sequence continues at coordinate 9,893,545 of NC_141617.1, read as the reverse complement.
CCCATTCACGCTATGTCCTACTTTTGTCTTGATTTCCATCCTTCTAGCCACCCCTTGACCTTTAGACTCTCTCTGCTCATCCCATTCTATTAAAATTCTAGGAATGGTGTAGAATAATCATTTATTCCCCTAATTTTCTATACTACGATGATGTGATGCAGCTAGCCAAACCCAAAGAACTGCACCCATGGGTCTGTACTCCTGAAAGCATGTGAACTAACATTGATTGGATGTAGACCTATGGACGTGCTTTAGCACTCCAAGCTCAAATTCATTTAGCTACATATCACTCCACGACCTACCACCCCCTTAGAATCATTGTTTTGTTTGATAGAGTGCTACAAACTCTCCAAGACTCACAAGAGTCCTTGGTTAGCTATTTTGAAACAATTCATGTAGCATATCCTAATGTTGTAATCGAGGAGGATGGTCAGCAAGCCATATCAATTTTCAATGCCACCACCACACAAACCCAATTCCACCAACCCCACAAATCCCAATTCCACTAGCCATAAAGACCTCATAAACCCTCCTCAACCACCTGTCAATCCTATCCTGCCTCCCCTTCCCTACATAGACTAGCCTGAGTACTCCTCCTACCCATCCAAAACTAGCACTGCATAGCACGAGACCTCCCAATTGATGTCCTCCAATGCTCCTATCAACCTACCTAACAAAACTCTCAACATCCTGCTATGGCCAGCTATTCTACTTAACAGAATGATGGAATTTTATATTGTAGGACAAGTAGAGGAGGAGCCCATGCCAAATGTTGATGATGATCTTCCTCTAGCTCCTCCCTCATGAGAGTGCTCTCAACGGAAGCAAGAACGAAAGAAGGAGAGAGAGAGAGAGAGAGGGAGACAGAGAGCCACATAAGCTTTGGTGGGTGCAGAACCACCCTAATCTTCTTTTTCATTCATTTATATATGTGTTTGAGTATTGTACATAACTGGGGTAAAGGCACAGTGACCTTTAACCTCCACAACCTCCCACTTAAAGGACAATGTGCCTTTAAGGGAGAACAACCAGTGAGCATACTATCCAATGCCCATCAATACGCGACAATACTCAAACCACTGACTAGGTAGACTCTTCATCAGCATATCTGCAGGGTTATCATTTGTATGAACCTTGACAAGCTCTATGCACTTGTCCTCAAGTACCTCCCTGATGAAATGGTACCTGACCTCCATAGCTTTAAAAGCTTTGAAGTGCCCAAACACTTCACTTTTCTTTTTCATAAAATACACCCAAACTTTTCTGCTGAAGTCATCAATAAAAGTGACAAAATAGTGACAGCCTCCAATAGATGCAGCTTTAGTAGTCCACACATCAGAGTCGATTAATTCCAATGGCTTTTTACTCTCTTGAACATGCCTAGGAAATCGTTTCCTTGCCTGTTTTCCAAATTGATAGGCTTCACAAACCTTATGCATTTTTGCAACCTTGAATTTAGGCAATCCTGCAACAATATTTTGGGCTTGCATTGATTTAAGTCGCTGTATATTAACATGACCAATGCGTTTATGCCAGATATCAATATCTGCAACTACATCGGTCCCATTGTAAACATTGCTGCACTCAATTTAGGCATGTCCGCATCCAATGTAAACATCCTGCCTTTCTTCTTTCCTTTTGCTATCAAGCGACTGTTATTTTTCATATCCTCAACAAAGCATCCATGAGGATTAAATCTGACCTGCAAGCCCTGCTCAACCATTTGACCAATAGAAACCAGGTTCTTGGTGATGTTCGGGAGATGAAATACATCAGAAAGGTATTTCTTTTTCCCATCCTGCATAGACAAAGGAATTTTACCAATTTGCACAATAGGATGTGTAGTATCATCACCAATCTCCACAAATCCTCGTTTTTCCATTTTCCTTGCATCTTCCATCCATTCTGCATGACCTGTCATGTGGTTTGATGCACCTCAGTCAACATAGCACACATCATTTCATTCTTCTAGAATTGGTCATGTGCTGCACCATAAATAGATGCTCATTTCTGTCATCACCTTGTCTACTAGAAGATGCATAATTGCCTTGCTGCAATTTTCCATTCATAATGTCATTCTGCTTTTTGTAGCAGTCTTTAGCCATATGACCCATTTTACCACAGTAGTAGCATTCAACATTGTTGTTTGCATTTTGACCTCTCTACCATCCACCACGGCCTCTTTGGCTCCCCCTGCCTCTAGAGTTACCACATCCTCTTCCATAGGACTGGTTTTCTTGAGTTTGCTGCATATTCTGATTTTTACCATGGCCTACAAATCAACCTCCTCTACCTCTGCCTCTACCTCTTCCAGCATTTGAGTAGAAGACAGTTTCTTTTGAAGTTCCTCCTGAAGAAGATGTACCCCCATTTCTCTGCTCTTCAGAAATTAGAAGAGCAAACAACTCTTCAAAATCAGGAAATTTTTCACGGACGGCAATGGATGTCCGAAACTGTGCATAATCCTTTCCTAGACCATTCAAGGTCACAGAAACTAGATCATCATCTTCCACTGGCGACGCAATAGAAGCAAGTGCATCTGCAATCTTCTTCACCTTCATGTGGTAGTCATTGATGCTCAAATTTTCTCTCTGCACATTGTGCAACTCCTATTTGAGCTGCATTTTCCTGGCTTGCATATTTGTGTTGTACATTTTTGCCAAAGTATCCCATGCCTCCTTTGGCGTACTTGCATCGTGAATATGCACAATCATAGAATCCGAAATACTGATAGACAGCTAGTACATAACTTTTCTGGCTCTCTCATGCCATCCTTTAAATGCCTGCATTTCCTATTGATTGGGAACATTAGGAAGAACTGGTTCTTCTTCATTTCCTGTAATGAACGCCTAATAGCCTTTTCCCATAAGGAAATTCGTCATTCTAAACTTCCATGCCTAGAAGTTGTTCTTGTCAAGCTTTTCAGTGACAATCTGTGAAAGAGAATCAGATGCCATTACAGAACACTGCAAAATATTATGTCACTACAAAAAAATACACAGCTTTTGCCTCACACGGGCAGATCTGCAAAATTGACGAAAGTGGTATTTGACCACACAGTCACTTCCTAGTGATGATTTTGCATCAACAGGCAACAAGCATGATTCTGCAACTCCCAATATCTTTGTACACAGGCATTGTGAAGATTGTGGGAGAGAGGGAAGGAGTCTCACTTGAGGCTTTCTCACATGCACAATGGGGGAATACACACGAAGGTGGAGGCTGAAAACAGTTTTCCTCTTCTTAGTTGTGAAAGCCAAAAGAACACTAGTACAAAGAAATAGAAGAACCCTATATGTGGGTCTCAAACCAAACTCAACTAACTAAGGTGGCATACTAACTGAGCCACGAACTAGTGTAGATAAGGATAGCTGTCATCCAGCTATTATTCGTGGGCGGTGTACCAACCACATCTCCAGCTAACAAGTCGGTGACATAAGTACCCAACAGTCACCCTGGCATATCTCGAGTGGAGCTCGATATCTCAACACTCCCCCTCGAGCTCAATCCCAAATCCTGCACACCAAGCAGGTCTCTGAACTTGCGCAGCTTCTCTGCACCCAATGCTTTCGTGAATATGTCAGCTACCTGATCCTCTGTGCTGACATAAACTAGATCAATAAGACCTGGTAAAACCTTCTCCCGCACATAGTGATAATGCACCTCAATGTGCTTTGTTCTGGCATGAAAGACTGGGTTCTTTGCCAAATGTATACTACTCATGTTGTCACAATAAATGACAACCTGCCCATCTGTAGACTGATGCATATCATAGAGTAGCTTATGCAACCAAGCTACCTCACATGCAGCCATTGCTGCACCCTTGTACTCAGCCTCTGTGCTCGACAAGGCAACTGTAGGCTGTTTCTTGCTGCTCCAAGTGACTGCAGCACTCCCAAAAGAGAACACATATCCACTGGTAGATCGTCTATCAGAAATGCTACCAGCCCAATCAGCATCAGTGTATCCATGCAACTGTATCTGAACCCCAGCCTCATAAAATAGTCCATACTGCAATGTGGACTTCACATACCTGAGTATGCGTCTAGCCGCATCCAAATGCGGTTTCCTTGGAGCCTGCATAAACTGACTTACCAATCCAACAGCATAGCTCAAATCTGGCCTGGTAATAGTCATGTAAATCAAACTTCCTACTATGCGTCTGTACATAGTAGGGTCTTCCAGAAGCTCACCTGCATCTGTGCTCAGCTTCACATTCTGCTCCAAAGGAACTGAAATAGGCTTACAGCCTGTCATCCCATATTTGGACAGCATGTCCAATCCATACTGCCTCTGCAAGAGCTGTATCCCACTTGGTGATCTAATCACCTCAATGCCCAAGAAATAACGCAGCTCTCCCAAATCCTTCATCTCAAACTTCTGCCTCAATAGCATTTTCACATGAAGGATATCTTCATCACTATCACCTGTGATGATCAAATCATCAACATAAATGACCAGCAGCATAATCCCTTTCTCTGTTTTTCTCACATAGAGTGAGAAATCTGCCTTGGAAATCTGAAAGCCAATAGTGACAAGATACTGTCCTATCTTGTCAGACCATGCTCTAGGTGCTTGCTTCAAGCCGTACAAGGCTTTCTTCAACCTGCAAACAAACTCAGGATGAGTGGCATGAACATAACCTGCTGGCTGCTCCATAAAGACCTCTTCTTGCAAATCACCATGCAAGAAGGCATTCTTTACATCCATCTGATGTAAAGACCATCCCTTTGATGCAGCCATAGCAATGGCTGCTCTTACGGTTGCCATCCTTGCAACCGGGCTGGAAGTTTCTTCATAATCAATGCCATATGTCTGTGCATACCCCTTGACAACTAATCTTGCCTTGTATCTATTCACAGAACCATCTGCATTGTGCTTGATCTTATAAACCCACTTACAACCAATTGCATTCTTGCCTTTAGGCAAAGGCACCAATTCCCATGTAGCATTAGCATCCAAGGCATCCATTTCTTCATCCATGGCTTTCTCCCATTTTTCATTTCCCATGGCTTGCTCAAAAGAAGTGGGTTCTGGTTCCTGTATCACTTTGACCATATAGGCATAGTGAATGGCTGTAAATCCATCATATTTCAGCCTATCCATAGGATACCTAACCTTGGTAGACCTGTGCAAAATAGGCTCACTTCCAGGTGCTCTCAAAACATCCCTGGTCTTCCTTACTCCAGGTGTAACAACAGAAGGAATACCCAACTCATCATCAATGCTCTGTTCTGAGCCACTGGATTCACCATCCACACAAGAGTGACCTGCATTCACATCATACATGGGCTGATCTACCTTCTCTTTTCCTTTTCGTGATACCTGCGTACCACTCTCTGCATTGCTTTGAGGGGATTCTCCTGATCTCAATCTGCCTGTCCATGGCGAAGTATGTGAACCACTGGTAGAGGACACTCCAGGTCCACTGATATTTTGTGATTGCTGCTGTGCATTCTGTGCAGCATTACCATTTTGTGCATCTACATCAATCATCACATTTACTGGTTTATACCAGCTGCTCATCTCATCAAAAACAACATCTCTGCTCATTGTGAACTTACGTGTAGAAGGGTTATAGCATCTATACCCTTTCTGCTGCAGAGAATAACCAATAAAGACGCACTTCTCAGCTTTCGGATCCAACTTGGACCTCAACTCATCTGGCACATGGACATAAGCAATGCAACCAAAAATCTTCAAATGAGAAATATCTGGTTTCCTACCAGTATACATCTCCTCTGGCGTCATGCCATGTATTGCTGCAGTGGGAGTCCTGTTCATTATATAGACTGCTGTAGCAACTGCTTCAGCCCAATAATAATCTGGTAGATCTTTTTCATTTAGCATAGCCCGAGACACCTCTCCAATATGCCTGTTTTTTCTTTCTGCAATTCCATTTTGCTGTGGGGTATGACTGCATGAATATTGCTGCTTTATACCATGCTCCTGCAAGAACCTTGCAAACTCATTTGAGAGGTACTCTCCCCCTCCATCTGACCTTAGGCATTTTATTTGCAGGCCTGTTTCTTTTTCAACCATAGCTTTGAAAGCTTTGAAGTGCCCAAACACTTCACTTTTCTTTTTCATAAAATACACCCACAGTTTTCTGCTGAAGTCATCAATAAATGTGACAAAATAGTGACAGCCTCCAATAGATGCAGCTTTTGTAGTCCACACATCAGAGTGGATTAATTCCAATGGCTTTTTACTCTCTTGAACATGCCTAGGAAAAGGTTTCCTTGCCTGTTTCCCAAATTGACAGGCTTCACAAACCTTGTGCATTTCTGCAACCTTGAATTTAGGCAATCCTGCAACAATATTTTGGGCTTGCATTGATTTTAGTCGCTGTATATTAACACGACCAATGCGTTTGTGCCAGATATCAATATCTGCAACTGTTGGGATATCTCAAGGTGTATGCCTCAGGCACACCTTATGTTTCTATGTGTGAGTGCTAGAGGCACAGTTAGGTGCCCACAAGCACAGTTAGGTGGTGGAAAAGCCACATAGGATGATTGAGTGAATCTAGGAGTAGATTGAGGAGATGATTGAGGAGCTTTGAGGTCATCAGTGATGTCAATGACCTTGTATGAGGTGCCTACTTAAGGACCTCTTTCTTCTTCATTCTATAAGCAAGTATTCTGAGTTTGTGTCCACTCTACTCTTTCTTTTCAGTATTCCAACATGGTATCAGAGCCCTTTGATCCCCCTTGAGCCCATTTCTGCCACATCATCATCTTCTTCTTCATCTTCTTCTTCTCCATTTTCCTCTTTCTTCCCAAAATCTTTGAGAGCTTGGTTCTCCATCTACAAACGGCCATTGCCCAAACCCTCTGAGCTGGAAACTCCTCTAGTATGGGCAAACTTCCACCTGCAAGCAATTGAAGAAAAAACGTCTGCGGTGGCTGCCATTCTCCAAACAGCGATTTTCTTCTGTTGCTCAATACTCCCTACCTGCTCCGCCATTGCCTGAGCCCTCTTAGAAGTAGATGGGCGACCTCAAGACGAAGATTTTGAGTCATTTTTCAGGTCATTTGGTTCAGTAACGAGGGAGAAATCGTCAAAACTCAGTTTCAGCCTGTAGCAACTCTCCCGGGCAAAAGTGCGCACCATTTCGTCCAACCTCTGTGCTGGACCTTCTCTGGTATATGAGATTTCTTTTGCTTCAGAAAGCCCTCTTTTCCTTGCTTTGAAGAGTGTGATATGAGCCCTCCAAGTTCAGCTCTCTAGTTTTGACAGTTTTGACATACTTTTGAAAATGATGCTACATAAAATGCTACTCTAGCATTTCTAGTTTTTTGAAGTTTTCAATAACTTCACTACAAGTGTTGCTTCAGTTTTGTTTTGACTTGCTAGACCTGGTTGTGATTGGAAAGTGTTTATTTCATTCACTTCTATGAAGCATGCAAAAAGTAGCATCATTGTTTGAAAACTAGTCACTACTATTTGCTACATCAAGTGCCTATACTTTGGAAGTATTTCAGTTCTTTTTGCCTTGTAAGAGAGATAGACACTGCCCAATATCTGGGTTAGACCCTCTCATGGCTACTTTATATAATCTTGAGAAGTTCAATGGAAAGGGCTTCCATACATGGCAAATGAAGGTAAAATTTGCATTGATGCGGGAGAACTTATGGGGACTTGTCAAACCTACTCCTACCGCTTCTTCTACGGCCTCAAATGCTGGAGAATCTTCAGCTCCGACACGACCGGCAAGGGATCCAGCAAGAGAAGAAAAAGCATATGGTATAATTGCTTTAGCTTTGGGTGATGATTACATACATCATATATCTGACTTGGAGTCTCCATCGGAAGCATGGCAGAAGCTAGATTTGATTTTTGGTGCAAGCTCTCACATATCTAAACTATCACTTAAAATCTCTTTCTTTGAATTAAAGATGGCAAGTGATACTACTTTAGCTACTCATGTCAACTATATGCGGAGTCTTATGACTCAGTTAGCTTCTATCAACTCTCCTATCACCCCTGATGATGCTATGGCAGTACTACTTAAGAGTATGCCTGAAAGTTTTGATCACATTGTAAGCACTTTGAAAAATCTTCCCAATCCAAACCTTGAAGGCATTATCTCAGCTCTCCAAGAAGAAGAAAGACACATGGAGCTAAGGAAAGGCAATGACACTGCTTATGTTATGAAATTCCAGAAGGGCAAGTATTCTCCTTGCAATCACTGTGGAAAGACAAATCACCTTTCAAAGGACTGCTTCAAAGTTAATCCATGCAAGCACTGTGGCAAAAACAACCATAGTGAGAAGTTTTGCAGAGACAAAGCAAAGACAGAAAATGCAAATCTACTTACAGTGAATTTGCCTCCACAAGATGAGGCATCCCATGAAGATTATGCATTTTAAATTATCTCTATGTATGCTCCAGATCACTCTTTTTATGTCAAGGTACTCAGCCTGGATAGTCCTCCAAAATGAATGAAAATAAATTATTGTGTGTTGTGTTTTGTGAACACCTCTGGTCACCTTATGATGTAGGCCATGTGTATGTTTGTTCCATGGTACCTCCTACAGACATTGTGTGCATGTACATGTAGGAGAGATAACCATTGGAAGGTCTGTTTGTATCCCTTTCTGTTTACCTTACACCCAAGGAAACCCTTGCTAGCATGAGAACCTAGCCATAGATTTATCCTTGACCACCATGAGATGGCATGAGAAACTATGAGACTAGATGTATCCTTGACATAGCCTGAGGCATCTCCTTGAGGGGGGGTTTGTTGGGATATCTCAAGGTGTATGCCTCAGGCACACCTTATGTTTCTATGTGTGAGTGCTAGAGGCACAGTTAGGTGCCCACAAGCACAGTTAGGTGGTGGAAAAGCCACATAGGATGATTGAGTGAACCTAGGAGTAGATTGAGGAGATGATTGAGGAGCTTTGAGGTCATCAGTGATGTCAATGACCTTGTATGAGGTGCCTACTTAAGGACCTCTTTCTTCTTCATTCTATAAGCAAGTATTCTGAGTTTGTGTCCACTCTACTCTTTCTTTTCAGTATTCCAACAGCAACTACACCGGTCCCATGTGCAAACATTGCTGCACTCAATTCAGGCATGTCTGCATCCAACGTAAACATCCTGCCCTTCTTCTTTCCTTTTGCTATCAAGCGACCGTTATTTTTCATATCCTCAACAAAGCATCCATGAGGATTAAATCTAACCTGCAAGCCCTGCTCAACCATTTGACCAACAGAAACCAGGTTCTTGGTGATGTTCGGGACATGAAATACATCAGACAAGTATTTCTTTTTCCCATCCTGCATAGACAAAGGAATTTTGCCAATCTGCACAATAGGATGTGCAGTATCATCACCAGTCTCCACAAATCCTGGTTTTTCCATTTTTCTTGCATCATTTTTCTTGCATCCTGCATCCATTCAGCGTGACCTATCATGTGGTTTGATGCACCCGAGTCAACATACCACACATCATTGCTTTCTTCTGCACTTGTTACAGAATTTGTCATATGCTGCACCATAAAATGCTCATTTTTGTCATCGCCCTGTCTACTAGAGGATGCATAATTGCCTTGCTGCAATTTTCCACTCATAATGTCATTCTGCTTTTTGTAGCAGTCTTTAGCCATATGACCCATTTTGCCACAATAGTAGCGTTCAACATTGCTGTTTGCATTTTGGCTTCTCTGCCATCCACCACGGCCTCTTTGGCTCCCCCTGCCTCTAGAGTTACCACGTCCTCCTGCATAGGGCTGGTTTTCTAGCGTTTGCTGCATATTTTGATTTCTACCACGGCCTGCAGATCGGCCTCCTCTACCTCTGCCTCTACCTCTGCCAGCATTTGAGTAGAAGACAGTTTCTTTTGAAGTTCCTGCTGAAGAAGATGCACCCCCATTTCTCTGCTCTTCAGAAATTAGAAGAGCAATCAACTCCTCAAAATCAGGAAAGTTTTCACGGACGGCAATGGATGTCCAGAACTGTGCATAATCCTTTCCTAGACCATTCAAGGTCACAGAAACCAAATCATCATCATCCACTGGCGACCCAATGGAAGCAAGTGCATCTGCAATTTTCTTCACTTTCATGTGGTAGTCATTTATGCTCAAATTTTCTCTCTGCACATTGTGCAACTCCTGTTTGAGTTGCATTTTCCTGGCTTGCGTATTTGTGCTATACATTTTTGCCAAAGTATCCCATGCCTCCTTTGGCGTATTTGCATCCTGAATATGCACAATCATGGAGTCCGAAATACTGATAGACAGCCAGTACATAACTTTCCTGGCTCTCTCATGCCATCCTTTGAATGCTTGCATTTCCTGTTGACTGGGAACATTAGGAAGAACAGGTTCTTCTTCATTTCCTGTAATGAATTCCCAATAGCCTTTTCCCATCAAGAAACTCGTCATTCTAAACTTCCATGCCTGGAAGTTGTTCTTGTCAAGCTTTTCAGTGACAATCTGCGAAAGAGAATCAGATGCCATTACAGAACACTGCAAAAAATTCTGTCACTGCAAAAAACACAGCTTTTGCCTCACACGGGCAGATCTGCAAAACTGACGAAAGTGGTATTCCACCACACAGTCACTTTCTAGTGACGATTTTGCATCAACAGGCAACAAGCATGAATCTGCAACTCCCAGTATCTTTGCACACAGGCATACGATGCAATTTCTGCGGCACCTTTCCACCGACTAGCCGCGCAGTGGTCGCACAGTAAAAAACAGGGCGTTTCTCTGAGTGCCTGCGAAGAACTTCCGCCTTCAAAACGGGCCCCGAAACGGCCTCAAATCAGAAAAATAAAGTCACTACGTAGCATATACTACGCTCTCGCCACATCGCGAAGGGCGTCTCAATCTGAAACAGTGCACTCCTGCACTTCTGGCTGTGCTACCTGCAGAGATTTGCTCCCAAACTCGAAATAGGAAAGCAAGACTGGTCCTCTTACCAGGACACTGCGAACTTGGTTTGCTTTCTTGAGCTCCTTACCACGAACAAGGCTCTGATACCATGTGAAGATTGTGGGAGAGAGGGAAGGAGTCTCACTTGAGGCTTTTTCACATGCACAATGGGGGAATACACACGAAGGTGGAGGCTGAAAACAGTTTTCCTCTTCTTAGTTGTGAAAGCCAAAAGAACACTAGTACAAAGAAATAGAAGAACCCTATATGTGGGTCTCAAACCAAACTCAACTAACTAAGGTGGCATACTAACTGAGCCACGAACTAGTGTAGATAAGGATAGCTGTCATCCAGCTATTATTCATGGGCGGTGTACCAACCACATCTCCAGCTAACAAGTCGGTGACATAAGTACCCAACGGTCACCCTGGAATATCTCGAGTGGAGCTCGATATCTCAACAGGCATACGATGCAGTTTCTATAGCAACTTTTCACAGACCAGCAGAGGAGTGGTCGCACAACAAAAACAGGGCCTTTTTTTGAGTGCCTGCGAAGAACTTCTGCCTTCAAAACGGGCCCCGAAATGGCCTCAAATCAAAAAAATAAAGTCACACCACGAGGGCTTTGCCCTCTCCCGCAGCATATACTGCCCTCTCGCCACACCACGAGGGGTGTCTCAATCTGAGACAGTGCACTCTTGCGCTTCTGGCTGTGCTACCTGTAAAGATTTGCTCCCAAACTCGAAAAAGGAAAGCAACACTGGTCCTCTTACCAGGACACCATGAACTTGGTTTGCTTTCTTGAGCTCCTTACCATGAAAAAGGCTCTGATACCATGTGAAGATAGTGGGAGAGAGGGAAGGAGTCTCACTTGCGGCTTTCTCACATACACAGTGGGGGAATACACACATAGGTGGAGGCTAAAAACAGTTTTCCTCTTCTTAGTTGTGAAAGCCAAAAGAGCTCTAGTACAAAGAAATAGAAGAACCCTATATGTGGGTCTCAAACCAAACTCAGCTAACTAAGGTGGCATACTAACTGAGCCACAAACTAGAGTAGATGAGGATAGCTGTCATCCAGCTATTATTCGTGAGTGGTGTACCAACTGCATCTGCAGCTAACAAGTCGGTGACATAAATGCACAACGGTCACCCTGGCATATCACGAGTGGAGCTCGATATCTCAACATAGCTTGACCAACAAAATAGCAACTCAATCTACCAGGAGTCCTCTAAAATGAGAGAAAAAACCTTGCAAATATTTACAAAACACACTCCCTTTCAAGACCTTGAAACTCACTTTCAAAACTTATGAATACTATGAGAGACCCTCATTGAACAAGCTCTAGATATCAGCAGATCTGGGGGATTTTTGAAGAAAAATGGAGATGAGAAGGAGCTCTACATGAAGAGTTAGAGAAATGAAGAAGGTGTCTTACAAATGAGGGCTTATGCCTTGATAGAGCAAGGCTTTAGACTCTTTCTCTATGGAAATCTCTCACACAAGGATCGAAGAATGCCTGGCACATGGATGGCTTAGTGCTTTGACAGAATACAAGGGCTTGGGAGTGTGAAGAGAGAAGGAGAAAAGGAAGGAGTCTCACTTGTAGCTTTATCACATACACAATGGGGGAATATACACAAAGGTGGAGGCTGAAAATAGTTTTCCTCTTCTTAAGTGTGAAAGACAAAAGAACTCTAAGTACAAAAGGATAGGTGAACCCCATATGTGGGTCTCAAACCAAACTCAACTAACTAAGGTGGCATACTAACTGAGCCACTAACTAGTGTACATAAAGATAGCTATCATCTAGCTATTATTCATGGGTGGTGTACCAACTGCATCTGCAGCTAACAAGTCGGTGACAAATGCACAACAGTCATCCTAGCATATCACGAGTGGAGCATGATATCTGAACACTCCCCCTCGAGCTCAATCCCAATTCCTACACACCAAGCAAGTCTTTGAACTTGTGCAGCTTCTTTGCATCCAATGCCTTCATGAATATGTCAGCTACCTAATCCTCTGTGCTAACATAAACTGGATCAATAAGACCTACTAGAGCCTTCTCTCACACATAGTGATAATGCACCTCAATGTGCTTTGTTCTACCATGATAGACTGGGTTATTTGCCAAGTATATACTACTCATGTTGTCATAATAAATGACAATTGGCCCATTTGTAGACTGATGCATATCATAAAGTAGCTTATGCAACCAAGCTACCTCCGATGCAGCCATTGTTGTACCCCTAAACTCAGCCTCTTTGCTCGACAAGGCAACTGTAGGTTGTTTATTGCTGCTACAAGTGACTGCAGCACTCCCAAAAGAGAACACATATCGACTCGTAGATTGGTTATCATAGTATATTGTTGTTGGCTTAGACTCATCAAAGTAATTTGTTTCTGACAATAGTCTTTTGAGCCATATAGCCGCACATGCACCTGTAGTGAGTGCTCTATATTCTGCTTCATAGTCGAAGATAAAGAAACAGTTGGTTGTTTGTTTGACAACCATGATATAGCACCTTGACCAAGGAAAAATGCATATCCCTGTTTCGATCCCCTACTCTCATGATCTCTTGCATAGTCACTATCATGGTATCCATGCAACCGTGGATGACTTCCTCTGTATTCTATCCCAAACTATCTTGTACCTTTGATGTATCTCAAGACTCTTTTGGCTACATTCCAGTGAGACTATTTTGGATTTGCCATAAACTGTGCTAGTGAGCTTACTGCATAACAAATATCTGGTCGTGTGATTGTTAAATATATAAGAGTTCCGATGAGCATCCTGTAGTATCTGTCATTGACTGTAGGATTTTTTGAATCTTTAGTAAGTTTCAAACTATGTTCCATGGGAGTTGCTGCAATCTTACAATCTGCCATATGAAACTTCTTCAGGAGACTATCAACATACTTGAGCTGACTCATAAATGTGCTATCTGAATCTCTCCAAAACTCAATTCCAAGACAATAGTGCATAAGTCCAAGATCTTTCATGTTGAACTCTGCAAATAAGTGTTGTTTCAGTTTTCTAATGAAGCTATCTTTGCTTCCTGTCACAATCAGATCATCGACATACAAAAGTGCAATAGTGATGTCTTCCCCTTGAACTTTGTAGTAGAGAGTATGATCTGCATTGGACTTCATGTATCCCAGATCAGTAAAATACTTGTCGATTCTATTGTACCAACTTTTGGGTGCTTGTTTTAAGCCGTAGAGACTTTTCTTGAAATGGCAAATGCTATTCTCCTTGCCTGGTTCAACATAACCTACCGGTTGTTACATTTAGACTTCCTCGTCTAGATAAACATTGAGAAATGCATTCTTGACATCGAGTTGATACACATTCCATTTGCTGAGTGTCGCTAGTGATATCAAGAACCATATGGAATCCATCTTTGCTACTGGAGCATAAGTCTCATCATAGTCATCACCATATTGTTGTGCAAATCCTTTTGCAACTAGTCTAGCTTTGTATCTCTGAATACTGCCATCTGGATTATACTTCACTTTGTATACCCATTTGTTTGCTATGGCCTTCTTTCCTGCTGGAAGGTTGCATAATTCCCAAGTATTATTCTTATACAAAGCATTCATTTCTTCATTCATAGCAGTTTGCCATTCTGGCTTGTCTACTGCATCTTCAATGTACACTCGCTCTTCTCTGTAGACATGATGTAGTCATAAGAGCATAGTTGGTGGTTTCCACCTGAATTGCTTTGCCTTTCTAAGCATATGTCAATCTGGCTGGTCGTCTGCTTTCCCTAGTAGACCGTTTGAGCTGCTATGGCTCTACTTGGGGTGTTGCTGGCAATTGTTGCTCTTCTTCATCAACCTGTTCTGTAGATCACTGTGAATTCGATGCTTCTATCTCCTGTGTAGGTGAGGTTTTCCATTTTGATTCCTCATCAAAGATTACATCTCTGGAGATAATGACTTTGTGGTTGATGGGATCATACAATTTGTATGATTTTCTTTTTTCACTGCAATCAAATATGCAGAGATGCCCAATGTGTGGCTTGTGTCTAGTGAATGCTTCATAAGGAGTCATCCCCTATATTGGTTTGGTAGGAAGCCGATTAAGCAAATAGTTTGCAGTGGCTATTGCTTCTGCCCAATACTGATTCGAAAGATGCTTTTCACTAAGCATTTCTCTAGCACTGTCTGCTAACGTCCCATTCTTCCTTTCAGCTCTTGCATTCTGCTGAGGATTATTTGCACATGTGAATTGTCTTCGAATGCCGTGACTTTTGCAAAAGTTCATGAATGCTGAAGACATGTACTCACCTCCTCTATCTGATCTCATGACCTTGATCTTTTTGCCTGTCTGGTTTTCTACCATGGCTTTGAATTCTTGAAATCTGCAAAACACTTTAGATTTCTCTTTCAAAAAGTAGACCCAACAATATCTGTTGTAGTCATCGCTAAAAGTCAAGTAGTAAAGTGAACCATTGATGCTGCGGGTCTGGGCGTAACCCAATACATCTGTATGTATCAAATCAAGAATACCTCATGCACGAGAGGTACTTCTAACAAAGTTGGTTCACTTTTGTTTGCCGAAGCAGCATGCTTCACAAACCTTTTCAAGAAACTGTAGGTTCAGAATCCCAATTGCCATATTTAGATTCTTGAGATCTAACATGATGTACTTAAAGTTGACATGACCATATCTGTTGTGCCATTTTGCAGATAGTGGCATCTGTTGTGGTTGAGCTGACATGGCATGCTTATCTGGTACTGTAGCTAGCATTCTATATAAGCATCCTTCCTTGACACTTTTTGCTACTAGTTGACATCTTTTGTATTTGTCTCTGATAGTGCATTCATCACCATCGAAGATGTCTTTTTAATTGTGTTACAAAAGGTTCTTGCTGAGCTTTGGAACATAGAGCACATCTTTCACCAATCCTTTCATACCAGTGAAATTCTTCATAGGGATAACACCTGTCCCTTGAATTGGATTCGGTGTATTGTGTGCTATGTAGATGACATTCTTCTATCCTTCTAATGGCTTCATTTTTGTGAACCATTCCTGATGATTTATCATATGAGATGATGTGAAGATAGTGGGAGAGAGGGAAGGAGTCTCACTTGTGGCTTTCTCACATACACAATAGGGGAATACACACAAAGGTGGAGGCTAAAAATAGTTTTCCTCTTCTTAGTTGTGAAAGCCAAAAGAACTCTAGTACAAAGAAATAGAAGAACCCTATATGTGGGTCTCAAACCAAACTCAGCTAACTAAGGTGGCATACTAACTGAGCCACGAACTAGAGTACATAAGGATAGCTGTCATCCAACTATTATTCATGGGCACCTTGACATATCACGAGTGGAGCTCGATATCTTAGCACTCCCCCTCGAGCTCAATCCCAATTCTTGCACACCAAGCAGGTCTCTGAACTTGTGTAGCTTCTCTGTACCCAATGCCTTTGTGAATATGTCAGCTACCTGATCCTCTATGCTGACATAAACTAGATCAATAAGACCTAGTAAAACCTTCTCTCGCACATAGTGATAATGCACCTCAATGTGCTTTGTTCTAGCATGATATATTGGGTTATTTGCCAAGTGTATACTGCTCATGTTATCACAATAAATGACAACTGGCCCATCTGTAGACTGATGCATATCATAAAGTAGATTATGCAACCAAGCTACCTCACATGTAGCCATTGTTACGCCCCTGTACTCAGCGTTTATGCTCGACAAGGCAACTGTAGCTATTTCTTGCTACTCCAAGTGACTGCAACACTCCCAAAAGAGAACACATATCCACTGGTGGATCGTTTATCAGAAATACTACCCACCCAATCAGCATCAGTGTATGCATCAACTGTATCTGAACCCTAGCCTCATAAAATAGTCCATACTATAATGTGGACTTCACATACCTGAGTATGCATCTAGCTGCATCCAAATGTGGTTTCCTTGGAGCCTGCATAAACAAACTTACCAATCCAACAGCATAGCTCAAATCTGGCCTCGTAATAGTCATATAAATCAAACTTCCTACTATGTGTCTGTACATAGTAGGGTCTTTCAAAAGCTCACCTGGATCTGCGCTCAGCTTCACATTCTGCTCCAAAGGAACTAAAATAGGCTTACAGCCTGTCATCCCATATTTGGAGAGCATGTCCAATCCATACTACCTCTGCAAGAGCCGTATCCCACTTGGTGATCTAATCACTTCAATGCCCAAGAAATAATGCATCTCTCCCAAATCCTTCATCTCAAACTTTTGCTTTGATAGCATTTTCACATGAATAATATCTTCATCACTATCACCTGTGATGATCAAATCATCAACATAAATGACAAGCAGCATAATACCTTTCTTTGTTTTTCTCACACAAAGTGAGAAATCTGCCTTGGAAATCTGAAAGCCAATAGTGACAAGATACTGTCCTATCTTGCCAGACCATGCTCTAGGTGCTTGCTTCAAGCCATACAAGGCTTTCTTCAACCTGCAAACAACAGCATGCACATAACCTGGTGGCTGCTCCATAAAGACCTTTTCTTGCAAATCACCATGCAAGAAGGCATTCTTTACATTTATCTGATCTAAAGACCATCCCTTTGATGCAACCATAGCAATGACTGCTCTTATGGTTGCCATCCTTGCAACCGGACTAAATGTTTCTTCATAATCCATGCCCTATGTCTGTGCATACCCCTTGACAACTAATCTTGCCTTGTATCTATTCACAGAACCATCTGCATTTTGCTTCACCTTATAAACCCACTTACAGCCAATTGCATTCTTGTCTTTAGGCAAAGGCACCAATTCCCATGTAGCATTTGCTTCCAAGGCATCCATTTCTTCATCCATGGCTTTCTCCCATTTTTCTATTCCCATGGCTTGCTCAAAAGAAGTGGGTTCTAGTTCTTGTATCACTTTGACCATATAGGCATAGTGAATGGCTGTAAATCATCATATTTTAGCCTATCCACAGGATATCTAGCTCTGGTAGACCTGTGCAAAATAGGCTCACTTCCAGGTGCTCTCAAAACATTCCTGGTCTTCCTTACTCCAGGTGTAACAATAGAAGGAATACCCAACTCATCATCAATGCTCTGTTCTGAGCCACTGGATTCACCATCCACATAAGAGTGACCTGCATTCGGAGATTCTCCTGATCTCAATCTGCTTGTCCATGGCAAAGAATGTAAACCACTGCTAGTGGACACTGATTGTTGCTATGAATTCTGTGCAGCATTACCATTTTGTGCATCTACATCAATCATCACATTTATTGGTTTATACCAGTTGTTCATGTCATCAAAAACATCTTTGCTCAAAAACAACATCATCACGTTTATTGGTTTAAACTTACGAGTAGAAGGGTTATAGCATCTATACCCTTTTTGCTGTAGAGAATAACCAATAAAGATGCACTTCTCAGCTTTTGGATCCAACTTGGACCTCAACTCATCTAGCACATGAACATAGGCAATGCAACCAAAAATTTTCAAATGAGAAATATCTGGTTTCCTAGTAGTATACATCTCCTCTGGCATCATGCCATGTATTGCTGCAGTGGGAGTCTTGTTCATTATGTAAACTGCTGTAGCAACTACTTCAGCCCTATAATAATCTGGAAGGTCTTTTTCATTTAGCATGGCCCGAGATACCTCTCCAATATGCCTATTTTTCCTTTCTGCAAGTCCATTTTGCTATGGGGTATGACTGCATGAATATTGCTGCTTTCATACCATGCTCCTGCAGGAACCTTGCAAACTCATTTGAGAGGTAATCTCCCCCTCCATCTGACCTTAGGCATTTTACTTGTAGACCTATTTCTTTTTCAACCATAGCTTTAAAAGCTTTGAAATGCCCAAACACTTCACTTTTCTTTTTCATAAAATGCACCCAAACTTTTCTACTGTAGTCATCAATAAAAGTGACAAAATAATGACAGCCTCCAATAGATGCAGCTTGAGTAGTCCACACATCAGAGTGTATTAATTCCAATGGCTTCTTACTCTCTTGAACATGTCTAGGAAATGGTTTCCTTGCCTATTTTCCAAATTGACAGGCTTCACATACCTTATGCATTTCTACAGCCTTGAATTTAGGCAATCCTACAATAATATTTTGGGCCTGCATTGACTTAAGTTGCTGTTCATTAACATGACCAATGCGTTTATGCCAGATATCAATATCTACAACTACACTGGTCCCATGTGCAAACATTGTTGCACTCAATTCAGGCATGTCCGCATCCAACGTAAACATCTTGCCCTTCTTCTTTCCTTTTGCTATCAAACGACCGTTATTTTTCATATCCTCAACAAAGCATCCATGAGGATTAAATCTGACCTGCAAGCCCTGCCCAACCATTTGACCAACAGAAACCAGGTTCTTGGTGATATTCGGGACATGAAATACATCAGACAGGTATTTCTTTTTCCCATCCTACATAGACAAAGGAATTTTACCAATTTGCACAATAGGATGTGCAGTATCATCACCAGTCTCCACAAATCCTGGTCTTTCCATTTTCTTTACATCCTGCATCCATTCTGCATGACTTGTCATGTGGTTTTATGCACTTGAGTCAACATACCACACATCCTTACTTTCTTCTGCACTTGTCATAGAATTGGTCATGTGTTGCACCATAAACAAATGCTCATTTCTGTCATCACTTTGTCTACTAGAGGATGCATAATTGCCTTGCTGTAATTTTCCATTCATAATGTCATTCTACTTTTTTTAGCAGTCTTTAGCCATATGACCCATTTTACCACAATAGTAGCATTCAACATTGCTTTTTGCATTTTGGCCTCTCTGCCATCCACCACGACCTCTTTGGCTCCCCCTGCCTCTAGAGTTACCACGTCCTCATCCATAGGACTGGTTTTCTTGAGTTTACTGCATATTTTGATTTCTACCATGGCCTCCAGATCGGCCTCCTCTACCTCTTCTAGTATTTGAGTAGAAGACAGTTTCTTTTGAAGTTCCTCCTGAAGAAGATGCACCACAATTTCTCTGCTCTTCAGAAATTAGAAGAGCAAACAACTCCTCAAAATCTTGAAATTTTTCACGGACGGCAATGGATGACCGGAACTATGGATAATCCTTTCCTAGACCATTCAAGGTCACAGAAACTAGATCATCATCTTCCACTGGTGACCCAATGGAAGCAAGTGCATCTGCAATTTTCTTCACCTTCATGTGGTAGTCATTGATGCTCATATTTTCTCTCTGCACATTGTGCAACTCCTGTTTGAGCTGCATTTTCCTGGCTTGCGTATTTGTGCTGTACATTTTTGCCAAAGTATCCCATGCCTCCTTTGGCATACCTGCATCCTTAATATGCACAATCATAGAATCTGAAATACTGATAGACAACTAGTACATAACTTTTCTGGCTCTCTCATGCCATCCTTTAAATGCCTACATTTCCTATTGATTGGGAACATTAGGAAAAACTGGTTCTTCTTCATTTCCTGTAATGAACTCCCAATAGCCTTTTCCCATAAGGAAATTTGTCATTCTAGACTTCCATGCTTGGAAGTTGTTCTTGTCAAGCTTTTCAGTGACAATCTATGAAAGAGAATCAAACGCCATTATAAAACACTGTAAAATATTCTGTTACTGCAAAAAACATAGCTTCTGCCTCACACGGGCGAATCTGCAAAATTGACAAAAGTGGTATTTGACCACACAATCACTTCCTAGTGATGATTTTGCATCAACAGGAAATAAGGATGATTTTGTAACTCCCAGTATCTCTATGCACATGCATACGATGCAATTTCTATGGCAACTTTTCACCGACCTGCAAAGCTGTGCTCGCACAACAAAAACAGGGCCTTTTTCTCAGTGCTTGTGAAGAACTTCCGCCTCCAAAATGGGCCCCGAAGTGGCCTCGAATCAAAAAAATAAAGTCACCAAGGGCTTTTCCCTTGCTCGCAGCATATATTGCCCTCTCGCCACATTGTGAAGGGCATCTCAATCTGAGACAGTGCACTCTTGCACTTTTTGGCTGTGCTACCTGTAGAGATTTGCTCCCAAACTCGAAAAAGGAAAGCAACACTGGTCCTCTTACCAAGACACAGCGGCCTTGGTTTGCTTTCTTGAGCTCCTTACCACAAACCAAGCTCTGATACCATGTGAAGATAGTGGGAGAGAGGGAAGGAGTCTCACTTGCGGCTTTCTCACATACACAATGAGGGAATACACACAAAGGTGGAGGCTGAAAATAGTTTTCCTCTTCTTAGTTGTGAAAGCCAAAAGAAATCTAGAACAAAAAAATAGAAGAACCCTATATGTGGGTCTCAAACCAAACTTAGCTAACTAAGGTGGCATACTAACTGAGCCACGAACTAGAGTACATAAGGATAGCTATCATCTAGCTATTATTCATGGGCAGTGTACCAATTGCATCTGCAGCTAACAAGTCGGTGACATAAATGCACAATGGTCACCCTGGCATATCACGAGTGGAGCTCAATATCTCAACAGATGATGCACCGTTGTCGATGTACCAAGGATCCTATTCCACTTGGTCGACTTGATAGCTATAATCCTCTTTGGGATTGAAATGAGTGTCTCAGTACAATGTTGTATCAGTCTGATGCATGTCCTCGCTTACAAGAAACATATTACCATGTTGATTTGCAAAATGACTGTGACTAGAATGTCCACCATGATGATTTCCTCTATCTCGGGAATTCCCTCGATAACTACTAGATTGACCGCCCTGGTCGTACTGCTTCTTGCAGCAAGCTATTTCATAATGTCCAAACTTGTGATAGTAGTTGCACTGAATGTTTGACACGTTGGTGGATGCATTCCCTCGTCCTTGAAATCTTCCTCAGTTGGAATGATTTCCTCTGTTGATTTTGATGTTGCTGAGGATGATGATGATGTTGAATTTGACTTTGTTGCTGATGATGACCACTTTTCTAATATGATCTACTGCCTCTGCCTTTGCCTTTGCCTATGCTTCTTTCTGAAGCTGTGAATGCCTGATCATTAGAATGACCTTTACATGCTTGAATGGCCTGAGTCCTGAGTCCTTCACCAAGTAGAATTGACTGAAGTTCTTTCAGTGTTGGAATTTGCCATTGGATGGCAATACTCTAGACTAGATTCTCGTATCCCTCTCCTAGTCCATTCAGAATGACTTGAACCATTTCTGCAGGGTTCATAGTCTCTCCTACTGGTGCAAGTTGATTGTTGTAGTCTTTTATGCGTAGTACATAAGCATGACCGGTTTCACTGCTATTGCAAAAACTCTGGTTGATCTGGTTTCTCAGTGTGAGAATCCTGGATGTGTTCTTGGACTCGTAGAGAGCTACGAACATATCCCATGCTTCTTTTGATGTCTTGACTATGTTGAGTTATCCTAGCATGACATCTTGCACATTCTTCTTGAGCAAGTGATAGGCATACTTGTTTTTCTTATCCCATTCTGCTTGAGCTCAGGCAATGACAGGATCTGCTACTGGTGCAGAAACTATTTGTGTAGCTGTAGATCCCATTGCTGGTGCTGTGACAATAGATGGATTAGAGCTATTTGTTGTCCAATGGTCTAGGTGTAGACCCATTGACATACTCCCATTTGTCCTAAAGTACAAGAATGGAATCCATTCGGTATTTCCATGTACCATAATTGGAGTTGTCTAACTTAGCAGATGCCTCCAAATTGAGGTTGCTAGTTGACATGGTGCAAGAAATGTACTTAAAAGTTTTGTAAATGAATCAACTGCAAATACACTGACTATGCCAAGTGAAATCTCTGAACGATCGGTGAAGATAGAACTACAATATGTAAAATATGATTTGTATTACAAGGCTTGTGGCAATGATGCCAGGAATAGCCAAGAGGCTTTACAAGGCTGAAATGATGTGCACAATGCCGTGAGATAGCCGAATAGACTTTACAATGGTGGCATGTGTGTGTGAAATCAAATGCTATCTGCCCACTGAAGCAATCTGCAATGCCTCTGTACTCTGAAGTATGCTCACTAAACTAATGAATGTAAGGTTTTAGGTAATGTAATGAGGTGAAACTGTATGTGAGCATATGAAGTGACTCCGAGAAGGTACTAGTCGTGAATTTTGGGCATGGCTTAGATTGGCAACTTGGGGAAATTCAAAGTGTCCCCTTTATGGCAATCTAGTCTACTCCGATCTAGATCTATACCAACTATCAATCGATGAAAGAATAGCAAATAATTCCTTTTCTTTTGTTCTTTTTAAGTGTTGGGTCAGATGCGTCGATGTAGAGGCAAATGTGCATGTAGGAAGTGGTTTTGTCGGTGAGGCTCAAAAGTGAGTGCAACTTGCATCGAAATGTGCATGTGGTGTGACGAGCATGTAGAGCACAAAAGAACGAGCGACTTTCCTTTTTGGAGCGCCCTCAAATTCTTCCTGGATCAAGAGATACGATTTGATCTAGGTGGAGGGGCAAAAGGAATGCAAATGTGCTCAATGATGATGTGTCACTGTGGGTCACATGTAGTGATGATGTGGCATTGTGCCTAGTGGAGCCCTGTGCTGAGGTGGCAGCGGTGGTCACATGAAGTGACTGTGGAGCACTGTGTGTGCCTCTAGAGGTCACTGCTGACTAGAGAGTTGACGTGGCATAGATGATGTCAACAGATGACATGGCAATGATGACATGGCATTAATGATGTGGCACCAATGACATGGCAATGATGATGTGGCATTGATGATGTGTTATGATGTGGTAATGATGATGTGGCAAATGACGTGGTAGATAAGATAAGGGTTGATGATGTGGTATCCTCACGGGACTGTTGACGTGGCCATTGGAGAGGATAAGGCTGATGTGGCAATTGGCTACCACGTGTCAACTACATGAGGTGGCAGATAGACCTTAGGTGGCCCTCACCCTTGGAGCCTTACTGTGATTAGGTAGGTACCCATTGCACAACCTCGAGTCATCGTAACCTTACCATGGGTAAATTCTATCCTCCACATGGCCTCTTTGTTGAGACCTAGAAGGAATGTTGCAAAGATGGCGACATCCCGGACTTCTCGCAGAGAAGGTATTGTGGCTATTGGCATCTAGTTCATTGTTCTTGCTATTGGTCAAGCAAGCCTTGTTGGTGTTGCACTATAGGAGTCACTGGTTGGCTCGTTGAGGGAGCCAGTTTTCTCGATGATGGAGACTTTGTAGTTGGAGCTATGGTGGCCAATCATGAGCTTTGAGCTTGTTGTGAGTCTGAACTATAGTAAGGTCATCTGGAGCATTGAACGTAGGTGTTGTTCATTGTTGTCATAGGAGAGGCTTGGATGGCTATACAAGCTTGGCATAGAGTCACGTGTGGAGCATTGGCAAAAGTGGGCTTGCAGAAGACTATTGGAGGTTGTGGCGGTTGTGGCTATTCCGAGTCATCCTACTGGAGATATGCAGGGCTCAGTTTCTAGCCTAGGAGCTTTGCTCTATCATGGGATGTTAGCTCGTGGTCGTGAGGCATTTGGGAATAGCGACTGTAGCTCGTGAGGCTTGAAGCCTTTGTTAAGCTTCGGTGCGGTTGGTTGTCATTGGGGAGGACCTTCACTAGAGCTGCAGGTCGTATGGCAGCCTTTGCATAGGTGTTCTTGGAGCCTTGTCATAGTATATGTTGTGTAAGAGCGTTGTGAAAGATTCCTTAGAGGTTTTGGGCTCTGGCCTTAGAGACTTGTATGCAGGATCCGGGCCAAATGGAGAGAGCCGGGTTGCATGTCTTGCAATGACTGTTGGAGATGTTTTGTTGGCGGAGGTGCCTTGTAGAAGACTATGGGCTGTAGCTTTTATGCTCATAGAAGACCTTTGTGGATGAAGGAGCTCATTGGTCCTGATGATTATGCAATAGTTGTAGAAAAGCGATAGCCTTAGATAGGAGGCTAGAAGTCCCTATGCTTTTGAGTCTCATAAAGATCAAAAACTATTCTTCTTCTTTCTCTAGACAAAGAATGGACTTACAAAAACTCTCTCTCACGATGAAATCTCTCTCAAAAAAAAAAAATTGAAATCTCTCAATGGAAATGTCCCTCAAAACTCTCAAGAGAGAATGGATGGAATTCTGCACTCAATGAATGGAATTTTCTATCACTCTATGGAAGTGAAAGAATGAACACAAACTCTCAATCTCTTAATCAATCAATCACTTTCACTCTCTCAAGAATTGCAATGCCTCATCGGAAGGCAAGGGAGCTCTGATTCCATGACAAAATATGAAGAGAGGAGAGGAGAAGAGTGGAGATGAGGAGAGAGGGCATAGCTAGAGAGCACACCACAAATGACTAACTGTACACTAGATTTAGTTGAAAAAATAGAATATATACAAAACCTTTTAGGGTTAGGGTTAGGGGATCTAACCCTTTCCTTTATAGCACTCTATAAGGTTAGTGCTATGCACATATGATCATGTGATGGTGCTATGCACACATGATCACATGATGTTGAGTGTGAACTCTCAACAAGGCTTGCAGAACCTTAGATCACAAAACTAGATGGATAATTTATATGGACAGATGAGGGAGGACTTGAAAACACATCAAGATATCTTGGGCAACCTAATGCTCTAAATTCCAATCTCATCCAACATATGCTAGAAAATCAACCACCACGAGTCAAATTTGGGCTAGTCAACAAAGAAGCCATGGGGGAGATCCATACAGAAGAAGCACCAGTGGTGTCTAATCCCAAGAGAGTTAGGCTTACCATGAGCACGACCTCATCAAGCAACCGTTACCAATAGCCAATCAAAGTCTAAGAAAGGGAAAAATATGAAAACCACCAAGGGCAGAAAGTTTTTGATAGAGAAAGACATCTCAAGGCATCCAACCACCACCATTCAAAAGGGAAGGAGATGATTTAGGCCCCCACTAATGTAGACATTTTGATATAGTTGATATTGGCCTTCACCTCTAGGGAGAATCAATTCCTCCCACTTCGTCCACTACCCAAGCTACTGCCACCGCTTCCATCCATGGGTGGAAGCCATCTTCCTTTTCCACAAGTACATCTTCCTCTCCTTGGGCAAGGCTAACAAATGCTCTACAATTTCGCACTTCACTAGAGTACAAAGCACCCAGTGGATAGAACATGATGTCCACAAAACAGTTGTCATGGGCAAACAAAATGGAGTTCCAACTCCTTGATGCCATGGCCCAGCTTCCTTAGGTACTTCATAACATTTTGCAAGTGAAGGCAAGAGCATGCCACCCAATTGTCCTCCTCTCTACTATAGACTCAAGACAATAGACTCAAGTCAGGGCGCATGAGATTCGCACACTCATGATCTCCATGTAAGACACCAAGAAAAACACCTTGGATAGAGAAGAATAATAAAAGGTAAAGGTTGAAGACTTGGAGGTGACCCTCACAAAGCTCAAGGATGACCTCTCGACGAGGGAATCCTTGGTTCAATCCGTGAACAACCTTAGAATAGTGGAAGAGCAACTTGAACAAGCTGAAGAAAAGTATGCAAGGCCCCAAGATGGTTATGAATTACAAATCTAGACACTTGAGGCCATCCTCTCATCGGAGCAAGCTCTAACCATCACCTTGCAGAATGAGAATGAATAGCTTCACGCCTCTGGCCAACCAAAGGTGTCAATACTAGAAAACAAGGAGCAATAGGCATTCACCATGTACAGGGAGGTTCATCACAGCTTGCCACTTACGCAGATCCCCATGCACAATCCTCCAAACCATCAAAATGCACTTTAAAGAACTTTGTGCACAAAATATCATTTTTCACATTGACCTCATTGTCGAGTCTCTTGTCCAACACACTCCCAACCATCCTCCACCAAAATCCTGATCACTGTCACCCCATTCACGCTATGTCCTACTTTTGTCTTGATTTCCATCCTTCTAGCCACCCCTTGACCTTTAGACTCTCTCTGCTCATCCCATTCTATTAAAATTCTAGGAATGGTGTAGAATAATCATTTATTCCCCTAATTTTCTATACTACGATGATGTGATGCAGCTAGCCAAACCCAAAGAACTGCACCCATGGGTCTGTACTCCTGAAAGCATGTGAACTAACATCGATTGGATGTAGACCTATGGACGTGCTTTAGCACTCCAAGCTCAAATTCATTTAGCTACATATCACTCCACGACCTACCACCCCCTTAGAATCATTGTTTTGTTTGATAGAGTGCTACAAACTCTCCAAGACTCACAAGAGTCCTTGGTTAGCTATTTTGAAACAATTCATGTAGCATATCCTAATGTTGTAATCGAGGAGGATGGTCAGCAAGCCATATCAATTTTCAATGCCACCACCACGCAAACCCAATTCCACCAACCCCACAAATCCCAATTCCACTAGCCATAAAGACCTCATAAACCCTCCTCAACCACCTGTCAATCCTATCCTGCCTCCCCTTCCCTACATAGACTAGCCTGAGTACTCCTCCTACCCATCCAAAACTAGCACTGCATAGCACGAGACCTCCCAATTGATGTCCTCCAATGCTCCTATCAACCTACCTAACAAAACTCTCAACATCCTGCTATGGCCAGCTATTCTACTTAACAGAATGATGGAATTTTATATTGTAGGACAAGTAGAGGAGGAGCCCATGCCAAATGTTGATGATGATCTTCCTCTAGCTCCTCCCTCATGAGAGTGCTCTCAACGGAAGCAAGAACGAAAGAAGGAGAGAGAGAGAGAGAGAGGGAGACAGAGAGCCACATAAGCTTTGGTGGGTGCAGAACCACCCTAATCTTCTTTTTCATTCATTTATATATGTGTTTGAGTATTGTACATAACTGGGGTAAAGGCACAGTGACCTTTAACCTCCACAACCTCCCACTTAAAGGACAATGTGCCTTTAAGGGAGAACAACCAGTGAGCATACTATCCAATGCCCATCAATACGCGACAATACTCAAACCACTGACTAGGTAGACTCTTCATCAGCATATCTGCAGGGTTATCATTTGTATGAACCTTGACAAGCTCTATGCACTTGTCCTCAAGTACCTCCCTGATGAAATGGTACCTGACCTCAATGTGTTTGGTCTTTGCATGAAAGACCGGATTTCGTGCTAGCTGAATAGCACTCATGGAATCACTATGCAATGTCGGTACACCTGTATGAATCCCCAAATCTCCCACTAGCCGATCAAGCCATATAGCCTCCTTGCAACCCTTTGTGGCTGCAACATACTCAGCCTCTGTGGTAGACAAAGCAACGCACTTCTGTGTGTGAGACATCCACGACACTACACCACCTGCAAAGGTGAACACATAACCAGAAGTGGATCTCCTACTATCTACATGCCCTGCATAGTCTGAATCTGTGTACCCAAGTACACGCATGTCTCCTTTACCAAAGCAGATGCATATCTCCTTGGTACCCTTCATGTACCTCATGATGCACTTAACTGCCTCCCAATGCCTTTTTCCTGGATTAGCCATATACCGGCTAACAACTCCCTCTGCAAATGCAATGTCTGGTCTAGTAGCTATCATAGCATACATAAGACTCCCAATTGCTGATGCATAAGGAACCTTGTCCATCGTGGCTCTTTCCTCATCTCATTTGGGACTATCTGTATGACTCAGTTTCACATATGGAGGCAATGGAGTACTCACTGCCTTCCCCCCCTCCATATTGAAATGCTGCAATACTTTTGTAACATACTCTTTTTGTGAAAGCCAAAGGAGTTTCCTACTCCGATCACGCATGATGCGCATACCAAGAATATGACCTGCAAATCCCAAATCCTTCATATCAAAGGCCTCATGCAACTTGGCCTTTAATGCATCTATATGACTCAGTTAGCTTCTATCAACTCTCCTATCACCCCTGATGATGCTATGGCAGTACTACTTAAGAGTATGCGTGAAAGCTTTGATCACATTGTAAGCACTTTGAAGAATCTTCCCAATCCAAACCTTGAAGGCATTATCTCAGCTCTCCAAGAAGAAGAAAGACATATGGAGTTAAGGAAAGGCAATGACACTGCTTATGTTATGAAATTCCAAAAGGGCAAGTATTCTCCTTGCAATCACTGTGGAAAGACAAATCACCTTTCAAAGGACTGCTTCAAAGTTAATCCATGCAAGCACTGTGGCAAAAACAACCATAGTGAGAAGTTTTGCAGAGACAAAGCAAAGACAGAAAATGCAAATCTACTTACAGTGAATTTGCCTCCACAAGATGAGGCATCCCATGAAGATTATGCATTTTAAATCATCTATATGTATGCTCCAGATCTCTCTTTTTATGTCAAGGTACTCAGCCTGGATAGTCCTCCAAAATGAATGAAATAAACTATTGTGTTTTGTGTGTTTTGTAAACACCTCTGGTCACCTTATGATGTAGGCCATGTGTATGTTTTGTTCCATGGTACCTCCTACAGACATTGTGTGCATGTACATGTAGGGGAGATAACCATTGGAAGGTCTGTTTGTATCCCTTTCTGTTTACCTTACACCCAAGGGAACCCTTGCTAGCATGAGAACCTTGCCATAGATTTATCCTTGACCACCATGAGATGGCATGAGAAACTATGAGACTAGATGTATCCATGACATAGCCTGAGGCATTTCCTTGAGGGGGGGTTTGTTGGGATATCTCAAGGTGTATGCCTCAGGCACACCTTATGTTTCTATGTGTGAGTGCTAGAGGCAAAGTTAGGTGCCCACAAGCACAGTTAGGTGGTGGAAAAGCCACATAGGATGATTGAGTGAATCTAGGAGTAGATTGAGGAGATGATTGTGGAGCTTTGAGGCCATCAGTGATGTCAGTGACCATGTATGAGGTGCCTACTTAAGGACCTCTTTCTTCTTCATTCTATAAGCAAGTACTCTGATTTTGTGTCAACTCTACTCTTTCCTTTCAGTGTTCCAATAGGACCTTCTCTGGTATAAGGCCTTTCTTCCTGCATAAAAATCCCCTTGAATAGAGCTATGAGCTATGAGAATTGCACCCTCCATTCTGCTCTAGTCTTTGTTGACAAAATTTTGCATATTTTGGTCAAAAGGTGTTGAGCAATCACCATAAGTGTGGGGCTTTCATTAGTTACTGTAGACTTTCATTGCTTTGATTGTACTTGAGTAGTAGAACTCAGTCATGGAGCTCATAAGTGTCCTTATACTTTGCATTTAGAATGATGACTATGTGATTCTCTCTTGATGAGTACTTGAATTGTAAAGATGACTAAGCCCAAGCAAATAGAGAAGTTTGATGGAACTAGTTTCCATACTTGGCAAACAAAAGCTACGTTTATGCATATGAAAAAGGAGATATGGTATGTTGTGAATGGAAAGGAAAAGAAGTCTACAAAAGAAGAAGCGAATTGGTTGATCAAAGACAAGAAGGCTCTTGCTATCATTGCTTTGGGATTAAGTGACTCATACATTCACCACATTGATGGCTTTGAAACTTCACATGAAGTTTGCGATCATCTTGTCATAGTATTTGGTGCACAAGGAAAATGCTTCAAATATATCTTATTGCTTTGGCTACAATTGAAAAAGGGGATGTGTTATTCCATGAAGAACAACAAAGAGAATGAACCATTTCTTGTGAAGAAGGGCTACTTCAACAACAAAGCAAATCTACCTAAAGGAAGAACTCCATCAGCAAATGAAGAATCAAACTTTGAAAATAAAAACTATGCTTTTGAAGCACTTTGTCTTTTGAATTTTTGTTTATCATTACTTGGTCAAATTTTGAGGTCCTCTGCTTGGAGTAGTACTCCAAAAAGAATATCATATGTTATGTCTTTTGTAAATCACCTTTGGTCACCATATGATGTAGACCATGTGATATGTGTTTTGTCTATCCCATTTCTGTGAACCTCACACCCTTGGGAACCCTTGCTAGCATGAGATCCTAGCCATAGATTTATCTTGACCACCATGAGATGGCATGAGAAACTATGAGACTAGATGTATCCTTGACACTGCAAGAGGCAAACCCTTGAGGGAGGGTATGTTGGGATAAGTATAATCAAGGGCTTGCTCTATGGTGCATGTGTGCATCTAGGGGAGTCACATGTGTGTTGTAAAGGCACATCAAGTGCTATGATGTGTCTAGTGTGTGACCTAAGTGATGATGTAAGCCAAAGGCCCCCACATGGGAGGTTCCTTTGATTTAGGCCAGTCCCACTGATGTAGGGACTGATTCCCACTGATGTAGGGGCTGATTGCCACTTATGTAGGGAAGGTGCTACCTTCTCCCCCTTTCTATAAGAGAGAGTCCTCTCTCTCTCAATCCATAATAGAGAACTACATTTTTGTTTCATTATGCTCTCACTCCTCTTCCAAGATGCATCTATTCTATCCTACGGGATTCTACAGTGGTTATACCTTAGCTCCTGACATGCCATCCCCCTCAATGATATGGACGTAGATCTCCAACCTCATTGTCACATCCCATTTTTAAAGAAGGAGCAATTTTTGCACTACTACCACAATGCACCTCTTGAGAGGTGCATCCACCCCCTCTTCATGCCCATGGAATGATAGTGGCACTGGGACCAATTCAACAAGCTAGGATCCCAATATTATATACAAATTTCCTAAGTATAAACTCCCCAAGGAGATGACTCAAGAAGGATT
Source organism: Dipteris shenzhenensis (assembly GCF_047967505.1). NCBI lineage: Eukaryota > Viridiplantae > Streptophyta > Polypodiopsida > Gleicheniales > Dipteridaceae > Dipteris > Dipteris shenzhenensis. The sequence continues at coordinate 9,862,089 of NC_141617.1, read as the reverse complement.
TTGATTTTTCCTCTAGTCATTCAACGACACCTATGCCTTGGCATCGGACCCTGTGGTGGTAGTCGTAGTACACCTCCATTGCATTATCCTCTTGTTACTCTGAGATCTCCCTGCCCACAGTCATCCAATTGACCAAAAAAATCACAATCTCACCAATAATATTTTCTTCAACCTGACATTGGCCCCTCCCTATTCCAAGATATGTGCTTGTACCTTCATGTCAAAATAGCCACCAGCAGCTCTTGAAGTGATGGCTCATCAATCATCTCATGGTAGCCATCACTACTTTGTCCTTTATATCTTCTATTATCTCTCCGATAGCCGTGATTTGATAGGAGAGATTCCTCGATGAGTAAGGAGGACTGATGGTAGCAGAATCAAAAGGAGTGAAAGCTGTGCGAGCACTTTTGGAGCCAGGAGTAGCAGTGGGAGTAGGAGAGGGCAAGGGACCTGATTGATACTGTGTCTCCGGACCAAGTGGAGACTTGTAGGAATGTGAGTATGCTAACTCATCTACATCTCCGGAGTCAGCACAACATAAGCTACCCTTCCTACTCTTCCTTCCCTTATGAGAGGCACACGCAGGTGATGACCCCTCGGTCGAAGGGGCACGAGGGGATGGCTAGGTAGTACGTCTAGCTGTCAGTGTAGGGGAGGGATTGCTGAGATCCTCTGAGATAGCAGAGAGAAGAATCTTGCTACCTCCTCATTGCTCATCTGTGCTACAAACTCGTCGGGACTCTTGACAAAGCCATGCGCTCCTAGCAAAGGAGTTCCTCGAGGGGTAGTCGCAGTGCTACATCCGAGTGGAGTCGGACTAGGGGTAGTCGTAGTGCTAGGTCCGAGAAGGACCAGGGGTAGTCCTCGGGGTAGTCGCCTGAGAGGAATCAAAGTCCTTTGGAGCATATCAATCGTGAGCTCTCGTCCTACAAGGCTTCCATACTCATCAGATGTGCGACATGATTCCATGTCTAACATAGACACAAACACAAAAACAAAAAACAAAAAACAAACATAAGCATAGGCATAGGCATAGGCATAGGCAAAGGAAAAGAGGAAGAAGAGGGAAAGGGGGAAAGTAAATAGGGAAAAGAGGAGACATATGCTCATGCTTATGCATGAGCATATGTCTACTTCTCTTATGCTCATGCATAAGCATAAGCATGAGCATATGCTCATGCTTATGCTTATGCATGAGCATAAGAGAAGTAGACATATGCTCATGCATAAGCATGAGCATATGTCTCTTTTTTTATGCTCATGCTTATGCATGAGCATAAGAGAGAAGAAGAAGGAAAGAGGGAAAGTAAAGAGGAAAAAAGAGAGCATATGTCTACTTCTCTTATGCTCATGCATAAGCTTATGCATGAGCATAAGCTTATGCATAAGCATAAGAGGAAAAAAGAGACATATGCTCATGCTTATGCTTATGCATGAGCATAAGAGAAGGGGGAAACAGAGAAGAAGAGGTAAAGGAAAGAGGAAAAAAGAGGGAAAGAAAGAGAGAAGAAGAGGGAAAGAGGGAAAGTAAAGAGGGAAAAAGAGACATATGCTCATGCATAAGAGAAGGGGGAAAGAGAGAAGAAGAGGTAAAGGAAAGAGGGAAAGAGGGAAAGTAAAGAGGGAAAAAGAGACATATGCTCATGCATAAGCATAAGCATGAGCATATGTTTCTTTTCCCTCTTCTTCTCTCGTTCTTTCCCTCTTTCTCATTTTTCAATCTCTCTTTCCTTTCCCTCTTCTTCTCTCTTTTCCTCTTTTTCCCTCTTTCCTTTCCCTCTTCTTCTCTCTTTCCCTCTTTCCTTTCCCTCTTCTTCTCTCTTTCTTTCCCTCTTTTTCCCTCTTTACTTTCCCTCTTCTTCTCTCTTTCCTTTACCTCTCCTTTTCCCTCTTTCCTTTACCTCTTCTTCTCTCTTTCCCCCTTCTCTTATGCTCATGCATAAGCATAAGCATGAGCAAGTAAAGAGGAAAAAAGAGGGAAAGAAAGAGAGAAGAAGAGGGAAAGAGAGAAGAAGAGAGAAAGGAAAGAGGGAAAAAGAGGGAAAGAGAGAAGAAGAGGGAAAGGAAAGAGAGATTGAAAAATGAGAAAGAGAAAAAAAACGAGAGAAGAAGAGGGAAAGGAAAGAAGGAAAAAGAGGGAAAGAAAGAGAGAAGAAGAGGGAAAGGAAAGAGGGAAAGAGAGAAGAAGAGGGAAAGGAAAGGGGTAAAAAGAGGAAAAGAGAGAAGAAGAGGGAAAGGAAAGAGAGATTGAAAAATGAAAGAGGGAAAGTAAAGAGGGAAAGAAAGAGAGAAGAAGAGGGAAAGGATAGAGGGAAAAAGAGACATATGCAGCATAAGTTTACTTCTCTTATGGATGAGCATAAGAGAAGAGGGAAAGAGAGAAGAAAAGGGAAAGAGGGAAAGTAAAGAGGAAAAAAGAGACATATGCTCATGCTTATGCTTATGCATGAGCATAAGAGAAGGGGGAAAGAGAGAAAAGAAAGAGAACCAAGTTCGCAGTGTCATAGTGAGAGGGTCAGTGTTGCTTTCCTTTTTTTTTGAGTTTGGGAAAAAATCTTTGCAGGTAGCACAGTCAAAAAGTGCAAGAGTGCACTGTCTCAGATTGGGACGCCCTTTGCGGTGTGGCGAGCCCATTTTGGTGGTGAAAGTTTTCCGTAGGTGCTCAAGAAAGTGCCCTATTTTTGTTGTGCCACCACTTTTCTGCAGGTCAATGAAAAGATACCATAGAAATTACATCGTATACCTATGCGCAGAGATATTGGGAGTGATAGAATCTTTTCTTATTGCATGATGATGCATAATCATCACTAGGGTGGTCAAATACCACTCTCGTCAATTTTGCAGAGTTGCCCTTGTGAGGCACAAGTCGTGTTTTTTTTGCAATGACAAAATATTTTGCAGTGTTTTGTAATGGCGTCTGATGCTCTTTCACAAATTGTCACTGAAAAGCTTGACAAGAACAACTTCCAAGCATGGAAGGCTATTGGGAGTTCATTACTAGAGCTAAACAAGAACCAGTTATTCCTAATGTTCCCAATCAACAGGAGTTGCAGGCATTTAAAGGCTGGCATGAGAGAGCCTGAAAAGTTATATACTACATGTCTATCAGTATTTCAGATTCGATGATTGTGCATATTCAAGATGCAAGCACACCAAAGGAGGCGTGGGATACTTTGACAAAAATGTATAGCACAAATACGCAAGCTAAGAAAATGTAGCTCAAGCAGGAGTTGCATAATGTGTAGAGAGAAAATGTGAGCATCAATGACTACCACATCAAGGTGAAGAAGATTGCAGATGCACTTGCTTCTATTGGGTCGCTAGTGGAAGATGATGATTTAGTTTTTGTGGCCTTCAATGGTCTAGGAAACGATTATGCACAATTCCGGACATCGATTGCCATTCGTGAGAATTTTCCTGATTTTGAGGAGTTGATTGCTCTTTAATTTCTAAAGAGCAGAGAAATGGTGGTGCATCTTCTTCAAGAGGAACCTCAAAAGAAGCTATCTTCTACTCAAATGCTGGAAGAGGTAGAGGCAGAGGTAGAGTAGGCCGATTTGGAGGCTGTGGCAGATAATATGCAGCAAATTCAAGAAAACCGATCCTACGGAGGAGGACGTGGTAACTTTAGAGGCAAGGGGAGCCAAAGAGGTCGTCGTGATGGCAGAGAGGCCAAAATGCAAACAACAATGTTGAATGCTACTACTGTGGTAAAATGGGTCATCTGGTTAAAGACTACTATAAAAACCAGAATGAAATCATGACTAGAAGCAGCAAGGCAATTATGCATCCTGTAGTAGATAGGGTGATGACAGAAATGAGCATCTCTTTATAGTGCAGCACATGACCGATTCTGTGAAAAGTATAGAAGAAATAAATGATGTGTGGTATGTTGACTCAAGTGCGTCAAACCACATGACAGGTCATGCAGAATGGATGCAGGATGCAACGAAAATGGAAAGATCACAATTTGTGGAGACTGGTGATGATACTGCACATCCTGTTGTGCAGATTGGTAAAATTCCTTTGTCTATGCAGGATAGAAAAAAGAAATACATGTCTAATGTATTTCATGTCCCGAATATCACCAAGAGCCTAGTCTCTATTGGTCAAATGGTTGAGCAGGGCTTGCAGATCAGATTTAATCCTCATGGATGCTTTGTTGAGGATATGAAAATTAAAGGTCGCTTGATAGAAAAAGGGAAGAACAAGGGCAAGATGTTTATGTTGGATGCGAACATGCCTGAATTGAGTGCAGCAATGTTTGCACATGGGACTAGTGTAGTTGCAAATATTGATATCTGGCATAAACGCATTGTTTATGTTAATGTACAGTGACTTAAATTAATGCAGGCCCAAAATATTGTTGCAGGATTGCCTAAGGTGAAGGTTGCAGAAATGCAAAGTGCTGTCAATTTGGAAAACAAGAAAGGAAACCATTTCCTATACATGTTCAAGAGAGTAAGAGGCCATTGGAATTAATCCACTTTGATGTGTGGACTACTAAAGATGCATCTATCAGAGGCTATCATTATTTTGTCACTTTTATTGATGACTACAGTAGAAAAGTTTGGGTGTATTTTATGAAAAAGAAAGGTGAAGTGTTTGGGCATTTCAAATATTTTAAAGCTATGGTTGAAAAAGAAACAGGCCTGCAAATAAAATGCCTAAGGTTAGATGGAGGCGGAGAGTACCTCTCAAATGAGTTTGCAAGTTTCCTACAGGAGCATGGCATAAAGCAGCAATATTCATGCAGTCATACCCCATAGCAAAATGGACTTGCAGAAAGGAAAAATAGGCATATTCGAGAGGTATCTTGCCCATGCTCAACAAAAAAGGCCTACTAGATTATTATTAGGCTGAAGCAGTTGCTATAGCAGTCTACATAATGAACAGGGCTCCCACTATAGCAATACATGGCATGATGCCATAGGAGAGGTATACTGGTAGGAAACCACATATTTCTCATTTGAAAGTTTTTGGTTGCATTGCCTATGTTCATGTGCCAGATGAGTTGAGATCCAAGTTGGAGTCCAAAAGCTGAGAAGTGCATTTTTTTTGTTTATTCTTTGCAGTAGAAAGGGTATAGATGCTATAACCCTTCTACTCGTAAGTTTACAATGAGCAGAGATGTTGTTTTCAATGAGATGAACAAATGGTATGAACCAGTAAATGTGATTGATGACGTAGATGCACAAAATGGTAATGCTACACAAAATTCACAGTAGCAATCACAAAATATTAGTGGACTTCTAGTGTCCTCTAGTAGTGGTTCACATACTGCACCATGGATAGGCAGATTTAGATCAGGAGGATCTCCTCAAAGCATTGCAGATAGTGGTATGCAAGTATCACAAAAAGGAAAAGAGAAAGTAGATCAGCCCATGGTTGATGTGAATGCAAGTCACTCTTATGTGGATGGTGAATCGAGTGGCTCAGAACAGGAGCCTTGATGATGAGTTGGGTATTCCTTCTGTTGTTACACCTGGAGTAAGGAAGACAAGGGATGTTTTGAGAGCACCTGGTAGTGAGCCTATTTTGCATAGGTCTACCAGAGCTAGGTATCCTGTGGATAGGTTGAAATATGATGGATTTACAGCCATTCACTATGCCTATATGGTCGAAGTGATACATGAACTAGAACCCACTTCTTTTGAGCAAGCTATGGCAAAAGAAAAATGGGAGAAAGCCATGGATGAAGAAATGGATGCCTTGGAAGCAAATGCTACATGGGAATTGGTGCCTTTACCTAAAGACAAGAATGAAATTGGCTACAAGTGGGTTTATAAGGTGAAGCACAATGCAGATGGTTCTGTGAACAGATACAAGGCAAGATTAGTTGTCAAGGGGTATGCACAGACATATGGCATTGATTAAGAAGAAATATTCAGTCCGGTTGCAAGGATGGCAACCATAAGAGCAATCATTGCTATGGCTGCATCAAAGGGATGGTCTTTACATCAGATGGATGTAAAGAATGCTTTCTTGCATGGTGATTTGCAAGAAGAGGTCTATATGGAGCAACCACCAGGTTATGTTCATGTTGTTCATCTTGAGTTTGTTTGCAGGTTAAAGAAAACCTTGTATGGCTTGAAGTAAGCACCCAGAGCATGGTCTGACAACATAGGATAGTATCTTGTCACTATTGGCTTTCAAATTTCCAAGGCAGATTTCTCACTTTATGTGAGAAAAATAGAGAAAGGCATTATGTTGCTTGTCATTTATGTTGATAATTTGATCATCACAGGTGATAGTGATGAAGATATCCTTCATGTGAAAATGCTATTGAAGCAAAATTTTGAGATGAATGATTTGGGAGAGTTGCGTTACTACTTGGGCATTGAGGTGATTAGATCCACAAGTGGGATATGGCTCTTGCAGAGGCAGTATGGATCGGACATGTTGTCCCAATATGGGATGACAGGCTGTAAGCCTATTTCAATTCCTTTGGAGTAGAATGTGAAGTTTTTGATGATGGAAAAAAGTTCTGTTGATGGAAATTTTTGCTATAAAGGAAAGGGTTAGATCCTTTAACCCTAACCCTAAATGGGTTTGTATATATTCTAATTTTTCAACTAAATCTAGTGTACAGTTAGTCATTTGTGGTGTGCTCTCTAGCTGTGCCCTCTCTCCTCATCTCCACTCTTCTCCTCTCCGCTCTTCATATTTTTTCATGGTATCAGAGCTCCCTTGCCTTCTGCTGAGGCATTGCGATTCTTGAGAGAGTGAGAGTGATTGAGAGATTGAGAGTTCTCTTGAGTGATCGTGAGTTCCTTCCATAGAGAGAATTGTGTCCATTGAAAGAAAATTTCATTGAGAGCTTCTTGTGAGAGAGAGGTATTCTTATTTAGAGAAATCTCTCTGTTCTTGTTCTCTGAGAGAGAGAAAGATGCATTAATGATTTCAAATTCTTGGTTATTCGACACCCAAGGTTGAACACCAAACTACAGCGACCAAAGAGGCAAGCTTCTTCCAACAAGCCCGGCCTCACAGCTCCATCTGTGCCTAGGGATGCTCACAGCCATTAGTTGTGCAAGGGACTCCAGGTGTAGCTTCAACAAAGCCTTAAATGGCCAAAGCAACCCATAGCGCCATATCTTCAACAACAGTCACACTACTCACGGGCCTTCTCTAGCAAATGAACATCAAATCACTAGCCAAAGTAGCACATAGGCGAAATAGCTTCGTTAGCAGCCTCGCTCCAACAGCCTCCAGCAAGCTCCTGTACCAACTCCTCTCACTATGAACAGTCAACTTTTCTCCTAGCTCCAGCACAGCCAGCGCCTCCATCATCAAACTACTCTGTAGCTCCCTCTCCAGCACAACGCCAAGGCACACGGAGACTCCTTCAACACGTCTCACAGCCTCTCCAACAACTGCGTGCCAACATCCACAAGTGACCAATGTCCTCCACAGAGCTCCAAGACTCCCTTGAATGGCCAACGACTCTAGCCTCAGCACTCGCTCAGCTGCATGTGACTCAGAGCCCACAAGCTCTAGTGTAGGGGATGGAATCTCTAAGATTCCTTCAAAGTCATCGAGATTTCGGTGTACCACAAAACAACACGTGGCATAGTCCACCAACTCTATCACAAGGGTTACCACAGACCGATGTGGTCTCAAAGTTAACATGTGTCAACCTTTATCTACCACATGGTAGACCTTATCTAAGATGTTAGCAGTCTCCTGCACTTACACATCAGCAGCCTCTTGCACTTGCCACATCACCTTATCTAACACGTCAGTAGCCTTGTGAGGCTGCCACATCACCCCTGCCATCTCCACTGCCATGTCACCTACCATGTCATCAAGGACACATCATCACTAACACATCATTTGACACATCACTAGTGACACATCACTTGCCATGTCATCAGGGACACATCATCGATGCGACACCATTTGCCACTTCATTAGTGCCATGTCATTTGTTGACATCATCATTTGTGCCACCTCAGCTATCCAGTCAACACTGACCTCTGCAGGCACACACAGTGCTTCAGAGTCACTACATGTGACCACTCCTACCACCTCAGCACAGGGCTCCATTGGCACACCTCTTGCTAGGCACAATGCCACATCATCATTGCATGTGACCCACAGTGACACATCATCATTGAGCACCATTTGTGCTCCTTTTGGCCCTCCACCTAGATCAAGTAATATCTCTTGATCCAGGAAGAATTTGAGGGCACTCCAAAAAAGAAAGTCGCTTGTTTTTTTGTGCTCTACATGCTCGTCACATCACATGCACATTTTGGTGCAAGTTACACTCACATTTGAGCCTCGCCAACAAAACCACTTCCTTCATGCACATTTTCCTCTATATCGACGCATCTAACCCAGCACTTAAAAAGAACAAAAGAAAAGGAATTATTTGCCATTTTTTCATCGATCGATGGTTGGTATAGATCTAGATCAGAGTAGACTAGATTACCATAGAGGGGACGCTTTGAATTTCTCCAAGTTGCCAATCTAAGCCATGCCCGAGATTCTCGACTAGTACCTACAGTCCATAGCTCACATATGGTTTCACATCATTACATTACCTAAAACCTTATGTTCATTAGTTCAGTGTGAGCAGACTTCAAAGCTAAAAGGTATTGTAGATTGTTTTAGTGGGCAGATAGCACTTGATTTCACACACATCCCACCATTGTAAAGCCTATTCGGCTATCTCATGGCATCGTGCACATCATTTCAGCCTTGTAAAGCCTCTTGGCTATTCCCGACATCATTGCCACAACCCTTGTAATACATATCAGATTTTATATATTACAGTTCCTTCACTGACGGTACAAAGATTTCACTTGGCATAGTCAGTGTATTTGCAATTGATTCATACAGAGATTTTCACGACACTTTTGAATACATTTCTTGCACCATGTCTATGACTAGCAACCTCAATCTAGAGGCATCTGTTAAGTTAGACAACTTCAATTACGGTACATGGAAATACCGAATGGAGACCATTCTTGTACTTCAAGACAAATGGGAGTATGTCGATGGGTCTAAACCTAGACCATTGGACAATCCAGCCACCAGTAGCTCTACTCCATCTATTGTCACAACACCAGCAACAGGATCATATCTACAAAAATAGTTTCCACACCAGTATCAGATCCTACCATTGCCCAAGCTCAAGAAAAATGGGATAAGAAAGACAAGTATGCCTATCACCTGATCAAGCAAAATGTGCAAGATGTCATGCTAGGACAGCTCAACAGAGTCAAGACATCAAAAGAAGCATGGGATATGTTTGCAGCTCTCTACCAGTCTAAGAACACATCCAGGATTCTCACCTTGAGAAACCAAATCAACCAGAGGTTCTGCAACAGCAGCAAAATCGGTCATGCTTATGTAGTCCACATAAAAGACTACAACAATCTTGCAGCAACAGGAGAGACTATGAACCCTACAGAAATGGTTCAAATCATTCTGAATGGATTAAGAGAGGAATATGAGAATCTAGTCCAGAGTATTGCCATCCAACGGTAAATTCCGACACTGGAAGAACTTCAATCAGTTCTACTTGGTGAAGAAATCAGAATGATCAGGCATTCACAGCTTCAAACAAAAGCAGAGGCAAAGGCAAAGGCAGACATAAATCATATCAGAAAAGTGATCATCATCAGCAACAAAATCAAAGTCAGCATCAACATCATCCTCAACAACATCAAAATCAACAAAGAGGAAATCATTCCAACCGAGGAAGATTCCAAGGATGAGGGAATGCATCCACCAATGTGTTAAATATTCAGTGCAACTACTGTCACAAGTTTGGACACTATGAAAGAGATTACCACAAGAAGCAGTACGACAAAGGTGGTCAATCCATTAGTAATCAAGGGAATTCCCGAGGTAGAGGAAATCATCGTGGTGGACATTCTAGTCATAGTCATTTCGCAAATGAACATGGAAATATGTTTCTTGCAAGTGAAGTATTGCATCAAACTGATACAGTGTACTCAAACATTGATTTCAATCCTAAAGAGGATTTCAGCTATCATGTCGACCAACTGGAATAGGATCCTTGGTACATCGACAGTGGTGCATCATCTCACATGACAAATCATCAGGAATGGTTCACAGAAATGCAGCCATTAGAAGGACAAAAAAATGTCATCTACACAGTAGACAATACACCAAATCCGGTTCAAGCGACATGTGTTATCCCTATGAACAATTTCACTGGTACAAAAGGATTAGTGAAAGATGTGCTCTATGTTCCCAAGCTTAGCAAGAACCTTTTGTCAGTAGGTCAAATGACGGAACACAATTACAAATTCATCTTTGACAATGATGAATGCACTATCAGAGATAAATCCAAAAGATGTGAGCTAGTAGCAAAAGGTGTTAAGGAAGGATGTTTATACAGAATGCTAGCTACAGTACCAGATAAGCATGCCATGTCAGCTCAACCGCAATAGATGCCACTATTTGCAAAATGGCACAAGAGGTATGGTCATGTCAATTTCAAGTATTTTTTAGATCTCAGAATTCAGAATATGGCAATTGGGATTCCGAAGCTATAGTTTCTTGGAAAAGTTTGTGAAGCATGGTGCTTCGACAAAAAAAGCGAACCAACTTTGTTAGAAGTACCTCTCATGCATGAGGTATTCTTAATTCGATTCATATAGATGTATGGGGTTATGCCCAAACCCGCAGCATCAATGGTTCACTTTATTACTTAACTTTCATCGATGACTACAACAGATAGTGTTGGGTCTAATTTCTGAAAGAGAAATCTAAAGTGTTTTCCAAATTTCAAGAATTCAAAGCCATGGTAGAAAACCAAACAGGCAGAAAGATCAAGGTCATGAGATTAGATAAAGGAGGTGAATAGCTTCTCAAGTTGCACCAATCAGGCCTCCACATGTTCATCTTCTATCACCCTCTATTCTTGTGCCAATCTCAAAGCCGGAATCTTTATCTCTAGTGGTAAAACGGCCTCAGTACTGTACACCAACTCAAAAGGAGTGTGAGCTGTAGACATTTTATGAGTGATGTTGTAATCCCATATGGCTTTTGTGACCTTCTGATCCCACTGGCTCCTGTTCCCTGTAGCCATTTTTCCCATGGTTTTACAAAGGAGGCCATTCGTCCACTCCGTTTGACCCATGGATGCTGGATAATAGATGCTAGAAGTGCAATGATCAATACCCATGTGATCCATGGGTAACTCCACTACTTCATTTGAGAATGGACTCCCATTGTCAGATACTATTTCCATGGTGTCCCAAACCTTATGCATATATGTTCCAATATGAAATTTGAAATTGCCTTACCATTTGCTGCAGGGAGGGCGATAGCTTTAGCCCACTTAGTGACATATTGAGTGGCTACCAAAAGATACTTCTTTTTGCGGGCAGTCATGGGTAGGGCCCCGACAAAATCTATTCCCCACTTCTAAAACAGATGGATGGACATCACTGGGTGATGTTGCCCAGGACACAAATCCTTCCTACCAAAGAATTGGCATGGTTTACAAGTTTTGCAATGCATAGTGACATCCTTGGTCTGCCAATAGTACCCAGCATCTAAAATCTTCTTAGTTGTATAGTCACTGGCATAGTGGCCTCCACAAAATCCATCATGATAATGCTTTAATACCTTAGGTACTTCATCTCCATCAATGTCCCGTCTTAGTACCCGATCCATGCCTTAACGGTACAACACCCCATCAAAGAGGGTGTAGCACCTACTATCTCTGCAAATCTTCTTTCTCTCATAGCTAGTGCTTTCTAGAGGAAAGGAGAAAGTAGTCACAAACTTGTAGATACCACCATACCATGGATCCCCAACTTCTATGGCTGCTACAAGGGTTACATCAAGGCACTCTTGTAAATCAATCAAAGCATTCTTCAAGTTGGAACAACCCCCTTTTACAATTTTGAAAGAAAAATCATATTCTTGTAAAACTGCCAACCATTTGGTCAACTGGCCCATGGGATTTGGTGATTGAAGAACCTGCTTTGCAAGAACAATGCTAGTGAGTATAATGATGGACTTTCTAGCCACATAATGCTTAAATTTCTCAATGCAAAACACCAAAGACAAGGCATGCTTGTCAGCCTCTGAGTTGCATCATTTAGTGTTGAGCAATTGTCGAGAAGCAAATCGAATGGGATACATGAACCGATCCTCCCCTTGTTGGAAAAGAATACCTGCCAAAGTGTTCTCACCAAACCCAAGATTGATATAGAAAGTCTTTGACCAATCTGGATTGCATATAATGGGTTCTAAAGCCAGAGCATTCTTGATTTGTGCAAACCCATGATCACAATCCTCATTCCAGGAGAAATTAACCCCATCTTTCAATAGCATAGTCATGGGTCGTGTCAAACTAGCATATTGATCAATAAAGCGGCGATAGTATCCTGCTAGATTGACAAATGAGCATACCTAACGTTTGGTTGTTGGCGGGGAGAGCTTGAGGATAGCTTCTACCTTCTCGGGGTCAGGGTTTGACGCCCTCAGATGAGATAATATGTCCCAGTAACCTCCCTTGATTGGCTCCAATGGTGCATTTATCAGGGCTGAGGCTACCATTTGCATCATTGCCCTTTGGAAGGCCAACCTAACCTTCATGACGTGCTCTTACATGCCAAGAATATATAGAAATCATCTAAAAACACCTCTAAGAAACCCCCCAAATAGGGAGCAAACACCATCTGCATAAATCTTTGAAAGGTAGCAGGAGCATTAGTAAGGCCAAATGGCATTACTTTGAATGCAAATGTCCCCCAAGGTGTGGCAAATGTGGTTTACGCATATCCTCCTCAGCAATTCTGATTTGATAAAACCCATAGTAACCATCACAGAAAGTATACATCTCATGGCCACTTACCTTCTCAAGAATGAGGTCTTAAAAGGGAAGAGGATGATGGTCCCTCTTGGTGGCTGCATTGAGTTTCTTATAGTCGATGCAGACCCGCCACTTGTTGTTTTTCTTTGGGGTGACTACCACTGGTGAAACCCATTCAGTATTGTGAACCAGAACAATAAACTAGCTTCTATAAGTTTCTGCAACTCTGAGCACAAAGCATCAGTCTGTAGAGACCCTAATCTCCGATACTTCTGAGCCACAGGCTTCACATCAAGCTTCAGCTCTATCTTGTACTCTATGGCAGTCACATGGAGAAGGTGGTAGTAGCTAGTTGCAAAGAGATTAGGGAAATCTTTGAACATTTCTAGGAACTCGTCTTTCTCACTTGGAGTGAGGTCTAGGGGAAGCATAGATTCAAGCTGTTGAGGACTAGTTGTTACCTTTTCTATAGGTGGCGGGGTCGGAGACACCCCCATCATGTAAACTTTCTCCTCTGAGAACTCCTCCCCCTCGTCTAATCCTTCCATTGATTCAGACAACGAGGATGAGAGAGTATCACTGTCTTGCTCCTCTTCTTCTTCTGGTTCCGTGGCACCTGGTTGCACGAGGATCTTCTCCTTAGAAGCACCAAAAGACATGTGTCCTATCTTCCAATAGCTAACTGCATCACTCTTTCTCAACCATGGTCTCCCGAGTATGGCTAGGTAACTCCTGCCTGTATCTTCGATGTCCACTACATAGAAATTAATGGTGGTGGTCAATTCATTAACAGTGATGGGCAAATCCTCAATGACTCCCAAGGTGGTGAGTCGTTGACCATCTGCTACCTTGATTTGAGTGGAGGAATGCCTTGTGCATTTTAAATTCAATTTCTTCATGATTCGGGGCACCATGATATTACATGCAGCTCCCCCATCAACACACACACTTTTGAGTCCATGGCAATTATCTATGATGACATCTACTGTATGTGGGTGCCAATCAATTTATTCAGAGATAGAAGAGACCTCTCGCACCTTTCCCTTTTTCTTACTCCTCCTTGTTGAGAGCCCTTGCTGTAGCTCATGTCTCACCTTAGGGCTTAATGCTATTAGTTGAGGGAGCGTGATGCTCAAAGACCGATGAGCAAGGTCCTAAACAACCGAATAGTCCTCTTGAGCCGATGGGAAAATTTGAGGGCGACCACTTACTCCTATGAGATCTTTTAGTCTTCTCTGTTGGTGGGTCTGTTATCTCAGCATCTGAGGGCTTTGAGAAGGACACCTTCTTCCTGGGGTGGCCCGGCGGTCCACGGTTTGGAGAGGGGTCTGAGGTGGTATGACTTCTTTTCTCGAGGTCAAGGATCTCTACGTCAAAATTCTTGATGTCTGATTCACTTAGAAGATTCACCCTTGGAATATTGGGACATTCCATGTGATAATGACCCTTTTGGTGGCACTGGTAGCACACAACATTGGCACAGTCTCTTGGAGGGCGATTGGCTTGATTTCTGATGCCCACCATCTCAAGCCAAAGATCATTCAAGGCCTTGGCTAGGTCATTGACTCCGGGTTGTTTAGTAGGAGGGGTCAAGGGAGTAGGAAGGAGGGGGCTTGTGGGCGAGGCTAGGGAAATCTTCCAAGCGGAGGTTGAGGATATACTCCTTGTTGAGGGTAAGCATCTAAGGGAGGACCATACATATGAGGTGGAGGCAATGGATACATCCCTGATGAGGGATGGGGGTATGCCCCTAAGTTAGACCCCCCAGGTTGTTGTTGCAAGAATTGAGGGGGTTGCGGAGGGATAATCATCTTCTTTGAAGCAGGGTCAGACTGAACTTTATCAAACTTTTGAGCAATCTCAAGATACTCATTTGGATTTTCTTCAACCCATCCATAGAACATAAGAATGTCAGCCATGCTTGAAAAATGGAAAAGAGAGAGTTGAAATGAGGCTTATCTATTGGTAAACAATGGAAAGAGGTAGCTTGAACTAAAAATCGGGTAAAGATACATCCACAAAGCACACATAGGCAGGGTAGGGTGTGACTGGTGTATTGTGAAATACTACACAAGAAGAATCTTCAGCATAGAATAGCTCATAAACAATCTTAAAAGGACCCAACCCTCATTGGACAAGGCATGGTATTACATCCATCCTTATAGGCGAGGGTTAGAGACATGGCGCTACATCAGGTTGTTCATCAAGGCAAACAAGAATGCCATCACAAATGTCAATAGCTGGAGAGCTTGCACATCACCTTTAGCTTCTTCCAATTCTTGTAGTTGCCATGCTATTTCTTCAAGGGTGTGCAGGTCTGGCATCCTTCTTTTGAGCATTGTCCTTAAGGACCTTTCTGATGATGTTCCAAAGTCGGTAAACTCCTATCAAATATGCACAACACCGAGTTTCATGATGACCACAACTTTGCATTCCTTACAAATGATCACCCTCATTCCTGGCTTTTTTTGGGGTGGTGCTTCCACACGTTTCATGCGTGATTGAAGTACAAGCTTCACATGCCAATAAATCAGCAATTAAATTTTGAGCTCAAGGGATATGCTCAATTTTTACCTCTTCAAAGTGTTTGCATAGTTCTAATGCTTATTGATGTCATGGAACCAAGCTATCACTCTGCACCTTCCACCTTCTGCTAACTTGTTCACACATGAGTTGAGAATCTCCTTGCACCTCAAGTTGCTTGATGTGATACTCTTGTGCCTTTTGTAGCCCAAAAATGAGTGCCAAGTACTCAACTTGGTTGCAAGTACTCGAGGTGTAGACTTGCTATAATAATACACCTCACCCCCTGGTGAAGTGAGCTTCCCACCCACATGAGCAGCCTTGGTCGAAGGTTTGTACACTCCATCGAATTGAAGTAGCCAAGATGTCATCACACCAAGACCAAAATCCAAACATCACAAGTTTCTTAGTAATCCAAGATAGGTAGAAGGAGAGGTTGGGGAGAATTCAACACTTGAGCAAGACGTTCAGCACCAAATAAACTTGCAATCCTTTGTTGATAGTTTATCTTTAGACCAAAAAGAATTACAACTTGAAGCTCAAAATGAGGCACAAAGGGTTTATTAGGTACAAAGGAATTCCTTAGTCAAAACATTACCACAACCATACCCAAGCCTAGAAACCTTTGTAGCGAGATCGAGAAGAAATCATTCAAGACGAGCTTATCCATTGGAATTAATAAGCAGATGCATCGAATCTCCCCCCAAGCTTGGGCAACATCCCACCCTTCAAAGAATTTCACCCTTTTAATTACCTCCGATGCAGCAAGTAGCTCAATCACCGCACAATGAGTAGAAGTGAAATCAAAGTCCTCCCAGTATATCACGAGTTCTTCACCTTGAATCAACCAGGGTGTATCATTCCACCCATTATCTCCTTGAACAATGCACTAGACAATCAGCCGTTTAAGGTCAACATGAAGATCAAGAAAGAGATCTTGCCAATTGGTAGCCGTAATGAGCAGAGGACCAAGCACCAAATCCTTGAACTCGTTAAGAATTGACATAAATATCCACCCTCCTCGTGTGGCGTGCGTCCAAGGACTGAACTTGAAAAAGTTCCGAATTTGCGATCTAGTAGGAGATGTGAATAGAGCACATGAAATGAAATACTTTTGCTTTTTACAACAAGAGGAAACTCCCCACGATTAGAGAGTTACAGCTCTCGAGATTTCAATATATAAGCAAAATCATTACATTTTCATCACTTCCTATTTGCTGGCCCATTGATAACTTTTTCTTTTGTGAATGGGGAGGTCTTGGGTTCAATTCCTATTGGTAAGCTGAAAGGAAAGAGTAGAGTGGACACAAACTCAGAATACTTGCATTACTTGCTTTTTGGAATGAAGAAGAGTGAGGTCCTTAAGTAGGCACCTCATACATGCTCACTGATATAACTGATGACTTCAGAGCTCCACAATCATTTCCTCAATCTACTCCTAGATTCTCTCAATCATCCTATGTGGCTCTTCCACCACCTAACTATGCTTGTGGGCACCTAACTGTGCCTCTAGCACTCACACATAGAAACATAAGGTGTGCCTGAGGCATACACCTTGAGATATCCCATCAAACCCCCCCTCAAGGGAATGCCTCAGGCTATGTCAAGGATACATCTAGTCTCATAGTTTCTCATGCCATCTCATGGTGGTCAAGGATTAATCTATGGCTAGGTTCTCATGCTAGCAAGGGTTCCCTTGGGTGTAAGGTAAACAAAAGGGATACAAAAATACCTTCCAATTGTTATCTCCCCTGCATGTACATGCACATAATGTCTGCAAGAGGTACCATGGAGCAAAACATACACATGGCCTACATCATAAGGTGACTAGAGGTGTTTACAAAACACACAAAACATAATAGTTTATTTCATTCATTTTGGAGGACTATCCAGGCTGAGTACCTTGACATAAAAAGAGAGATCTGGAGCATACATAGAGATGTTTTAAAATGCATAATCTTCAAAGGATGCCTCATCTTGTGGAGGCTCTTCAACTAAAAGTAGATTTGCATTTTCTGTCTTTGCTTTGGCTCTGCAAAACTTCTCATTATGGTTGTTCTTGCCACAGTGCTTGCATGGATTAATTTTGAAGCAGTCCTTTGAAAGGTGATTTGTCTTTCCACAGTGATTGCAAGGGGTATACTTGCCCTTCTGGACTTTTACAGCATAAACAGTGTCATTGCCTTTCCTGAGCTCCATATGCCTTTCTTCTTCTTGGAGAGCAGAGATAATACCTTCAAGATTAGGATTAGGAAGATTTTTCAAAGTGCTAACTATGTGATCATAATCTTCAAGCATACTCTTAAGTAACACTTCCATAGCATTATCTAGAGTAATAGGAGAGTTGATAGAAGCTAGTTGAGTCATAAGACTCCGCATATAGTTGACATGAGCTGCCAAAGTAGTACCACTAGCCATCTTCAATTCAAAGAAAGAGATTTTAAGTGATAGTTTAGAGATGTGAGAGCTAGCACCAAAAATCATGTCAAGCTTCTGCCAAGCTTCTGAAGGAGACTCCAAGTCAGAGATATGGTGAATATAATCATCTCCTAAAGCAAGAGCAATGATACCATATGCTTTTTCTTCTCTAGCTGGATCCCTTGCCGGTCATGTCAGAGTTGAGGATTCTCCAACATTAGAGGCCGTAGAAGAAGCGGTAGGAGTCAGTTTGACAAGTCCCCATAAGTTCTCCCTCATCAATGCAAATTTCACCTTCATCTGCCATGTGTGGAAGCCCTTTCCATTGAACTTCTCTAGATTCAATAGGGTAGCCATGAGAGGGTCTAACCCAGATATTGGGCAGTGTCTATCTCTCTTACAAGGCAAAAAATAACTGAAAGACTTCCAAAATATGAGCACTTGATGTAGCAAAGACTAGTGACCAATATTCAATCAATGATGCTTCTTCTTACATGCTTCATAGAAGTGGCTAAAATGAATACTTTCCAATCAAAACCAGGTTCTAGAAATCCAAAACAAAACTGAAGCCACACTTGTACTGAAGTTATTGAAAGTTTCAAAAAACCAGAATTGCTAGAGTAGCATTTTATATAGCATCATCTTCAAAAACTTGTCCAAAACTGTCAAAACTAAAAGGCTGAACTTGGAGGGCTTGTAGCTCACTCTTCAAAGCAAGGAAAAGAGGGCTTTCTGAAGCAAAAGAAAGCTCATATACCAGAGAGGGTCCAGCACAGAGGTTGGATGAAATGGTGCGCACTTTTGCCCGGGAGAGTTACTACAGGCTGAACCTGAGTTTTGACGATTTCTCCCTCGTTACTGAACCAAATGAGCTAAAAAATGGCTCAAAATCTTCGTCTTAAGGTCGCCCATCTACTCCTAAGAGGGCTCAAGCAATGGCAAAGCAGGTAGGGAGTATTGAGTAATAGAAGAAATGGTGAAAAATGCACTGTTTGGGGAATGGCAGCCAACACAGACGTTTTTTCTTCAATTGCTTGCAGGTGGAAGTTCACCCATACTAGAGGAGTTTCTAGCTCAGAGGGTTTGGGTCCCGAATGCAGAGGTGGAGAAGGCTCGTTTTCAGGCACTTCAGCAATGGGTCCAAAATGCACAAGCTCAATTTGAGGCTCAGAAACAAGCTCAAGACCCACTCCATGACTTGGCCCCACAAAGTATTGATACTGTACTCGAGCCTTTGTTCCAACAACAAAATCCACAATAGAATGTACCGCCACGTCAACTTGAAGGAGCTGCACTCTCTAGCATCCTGAGTTGCCCTGTGTCAATCCCCATCGGAATCCTCTTACAAAATTGTCCGAATCTCTGGGAGAGTTTCAAAGGATGGATTGAACTCCCAAATCCCCCTCCACCTATGAACGACATTGAAGATATCCCTGTGCGGATGGGTGAGAGAGATGACATACGCAACATCACTGTGCCTTTGATCCACAAGGCATATAATGAAATCCAAGCCATAGTGGATTGTGGAGCAGGTGTCAATGTCCTATCAAAGGAGCTCTACAAAGAATGGGGTCTCCCACCAATGCAAAAGGCTAATTTCAACATACGCCTTGCCGATGATTCACGGGCTAAACCCTTGGGAATAGTGAATGGCGTGTTCACAAAGATCACAGGAGTCCGCTTTTCCCTTCAATTCACAATCTTGGATCTCCCTAAAAAATCCTATCAAATCTTACTGGGACGTCCTTGGTTACGGGAAGCATCAGACCTCCATGACTGGGGAACGGATAGGTTGACAATCGAGAATCGTGACACTGCAGTCAGGGTGAATGTGGGGACAGGAGTTATTAAACCAATTGTTCCTAGAGCATTGGATGACACATCTTCCATGACAATCTCGAGCAAATCAGATCCCTTGCAACAGCATGCCATAGCAGGTGACTCACAAAGCAATGTCAATAACTGGATACAAACATTGGCAACCATCGACAACTGCCATTCATTAGACCCCATCTTCTCACAGATAGATGTTAATGCACTACAGGTCGACCGACACATGAAGAACCAATCGATCTAGAGATGCCGTTCTTTATGGCTGACCTCGAATGGGATAATGAACCTCAAGAAGGTACCCATACCAAAATGATGACTCAGATTTTCCTTGGGACCTTGAAACAGAGGCTGCGAATGCTGAAATTGAAGATCAAATCTTTGATAATGACCTAGCCATTCTGCATGCCCTAATGGCAGTTGAGCTCCCAAAAGTTGAACCTCCACAGTTGCAAACAGTAGAAGATCCCGCAAGAAAGCTACAGGAGGAAATCGCAGAAAAGCCATGGCCGAGCACTTCAATGAATTCAAACGAGTCCAAACAAGGATTGTCGAATTGTATCTTGCAAAGGCAGTCCCCTCAAAATCAAAACCACCACCTCTTGAATGGTCCCCTGAGGGACTGGAAGGAGTATGTGCAGCACATGAACCCTTACTTGGAAACACCTTACCAGTGGAAAAGTTACCCCACAGTTCCCAACGAAAGAAGTTTCGGAAATATAAGCCACATGTGCGGATGAAGCTCGATCAAGAGACTTCAGAAAAAGAAAGAAAAGAAGAGCCTAACAAATTACTAAATGCAACTATGCCACCCAGTACACATGACACATGTCAGGCTAGTTCAACCCCATCAGAGGCCGATCTTCGAGAAGTGCCGGAATACTTTAAGAATTATACAAGTGGCAACACACCAATAGCAATGCCAAGACCAATCAGAGAATCTGAAGTTCAAGAAACCAATAGCATTGGAGAAACTCCAATCTATGAGGGACCGGCAAAAACACGCACAATAAACCTCGCCCTTGAAGGGGAGGAAGAAAAGTTGGTTTTCATTGGGAAACAGCTCTGTCAAGAAGATGAAATCAAACTCAAAGACCTCCTAATGGAATACCGTGACTGCCTAGCATGGTCATACAAAGAGATGAAAGGAATTTCACCAGAAGTGGCAGTTCACACGATCTCTATAAGGGAAGGTGCTCGCCCTAAGGTATGTGGACCTTATCGCACAAATCCTAAATATGGCACCATGGTTTATGACGAGCTGGAAAAACTCCTAGATGCCGAATTCATCTACGAGATAGAGCACACTGATTGGGTTTCACCCATTGTCATTGTGCCTAAATGCAACAAGAAGCTCAGAATATGCGTAAACTTGAAAAATGTGAATGCCGCCACAATTAAGGATCACTACCCCCTACCCTTAACAGAAACAGTGTTGGAAAAGGTGGCAGGATCCGAAATATACAGCTTCTTGGATGGCTTCAGTGGCTATAACCAAGTGCAAATTGCTCCTCAAGACCAATCAAAAACAACATTTGCTACAGAATGGGGTATTTTTGCATATAGAGTCATGCCATTCGGCCTTTGCAATGCCCCAGCCACATTCCAGCGAGTCATGTTCACAGATTTCAAGTCATTTTTGAATAAGTTTTTACAGGTGTTCTTGGATGATTTGTGCATCCATTCAACCAAACAGGACCACTTCAAATGTTTGGAAGAAGTACTAATCAAATGCAGGGAGTATGGCATCTTCCTAAATCCGACAAAATGCCAGTTCATGGTTACCCACGGAGTTGTTTTGGGACACATTGTCTCTCAACATGGGATTGCAACTGACATGGACAAAATCAAAATCATCATGGAATTGCCTCCTCCTACAAATTCCAAAGGTGTACAGGTCTTTATGGGACATGCCGGCTATTATAGAAGATTTATATTGCGGTATGCCATGATAGCTAGACCACTTTACAAATTATTAGTGGAGTTCTTATGGACCGAAGAGTGCGACCAAGCCTTTGAGCTTTTAAAGTGGCGCCTAATAACAGCACCCATCCTTATATCTCCCAATTGGGATATTAATTTTCATGTTCATACTGATGGATCCAAGTATGCGATTGGGAGTGTGCTTTGTCAACTTGGTGAACATAAGAAAGACTACCCCGTCTACTTCGCCAGTCGACAACTCAATGATGCAAAGATCAACTATACAACCACAGAAAGAGAAGCCCTAGCAATGGTGTATAGTGTAAAGAAATTTCGGCACTATCTACTCGCAAATGATTTTGTCTTCTACACCGACCATCAAGCATTGCTTTATCTTGTGAACCGTCCGTGTACCACAGGTAGAATAACCAGATGGCTCCTCTTGCTGCAAGAATTCAACTTCAAAATCGTGGTCCGCAAAGGTGCCCAACACTACATTGCCGATCACATGTCTCGAGTCAAGACCGGAGAAGAAGCCACTGGAGTAGAAGACGACTTACTAGATGCCACACTATTTCAAATAGATGCTGTTCCAGAATGGTGTGGAGATATCATTGGGTACTTGATGGCAGGAAGACCACCCCCTGACATGAAAGCAGTAGATGCTAGAAAATTGATTCTAAAGGCTGCACCCTATCAACTCATTGCTACTATACAAGATGGGCAAGGACCAGATATTAAGAAGATGTGTCATGCCTCATGAGATCCTACCAATCCTGAGTGAAGTCCATGAAGGCATTGCAAGAGGACACTTCCAAGGGGAAGCCACAGCAAGAAAAGTTCTCCTCGTAGGCTACTGGTGGCCAACACTGTGGGTAGATGCCTATGAATATGTAAAAGGCTGTGATGTTTGCCAACGAACTATTAAACCACAACACAAAGACTTCAATCCCCTAACAACAGTTGTTGCACAACAACCATTTGAAAAATGGGGGATTGACTATGTGGGTCCCATAGATCCAGCAGCAAAAGGAACACATGCATGCTACATCATTGTGGCCACTGATTACTTTACAAAATGGGCTGAAGCTAAAGCAGTCAGAAAGGCAGATGCCAAAAGCACAACAAGATTCTTGCATGTGATCACCCGATTCGGATGCCCCATTGAAATTGTGTCGGATAGAGGCACACATTTTGTCAATGAGGTAATCCAAGAACTCTTGTCTGGCTTCATGGTCATTCATAGAAAAAGCACACCCTACTACCCCCAAGGGAATGGACTAGTAGAATCCACAAACAAAATCATATGCAATATTCTCACCAAGGTAGTAGAACCACATCGTTCTGATTGGGCAGAGAAACTGAATGCAGCCTTATGGGCATACAAAACCACATTCAAGGTCAGTACAGGGAACACACCTTTTCAATTGGTGTACGGCCTTGAAGCCGTGGTCCCACTCGAATTTGTAATACCAAGTCTACGCATCGCAATACAGGAATGCATGGGTGATCATGAGTCCTTGAAAGAAAGGCTCTGTCAGTTGGAAAAGCATATAGAGACAAGACTAGTCACTTATCATGCCATGACAACAGAAAAACGTAGAAGAAAGGCATGGTTTGACAGAAATCTGAAAGCTAAAGACATCAAGGAAGGCAACTTAGTCCTGTTATACAATGCCAAAGTACACAAGGGAAAACTGAAGTATCTAGGTCAAGGACCCTACCGAGTACGAAAGATAAATCCCATCGGAGCTGTGCTACTTGAAACACTAGATGGAGTCCAATTCAACACAACAATAAATGGGAGCCGACTGAAGCACTACTACATCAACACGCGAGCCATCCCTGACAAAAATGAAGATTTGGGAAACCAAGTCTTCCTTAGTTAGGATTAGATTGTATCACGAGCACTCACTTGCATATGTACGTCTTCGCACATATAGGTAGCCTCAATCGATTTTACCTAGAGCTCAGAAGTGATGATGAGTTCTAGCTGCCCTATGAAAATCCCAGCAAAAAAAGCATATAGTTAGTCCCTACTTAGCTATCCCTACTTAGCTACTAGGTCACGTGCACTCACACGCTTTCGCTTAGACACATAGATGATTGCATGAATAATTGTACCCCACACTTTCATTCCACACTCTCAAAGGTTTTTTTTTTTTTTTTTTTTAAAGGATCTCTCTCCCACACACACATAAAAAGGTCATACAGGCATGCCAATCAATTTAATGATCAATGGTACACTACATGTACATGGATGCAGGTTCAGAAAAGATGCCGCCACTAAAGAGGATGCGCAGAAAGAGCCCACCGCCTCAACTAGGGGACCCCCTCCAGAGTTCGCAGCCATCTACATCCTCTCAACCACGGAGACCACAGGCATTCGTGGTCCAAAGTGATAGCTCCGAAGAAGATTCAGTGCATGTCTAAGCAGAACAAATGCCACCCCAGTCACAGCCAGCCTACACAACCGTTAACAAGCCCCAATCATTGAAACTTGTCTGGGCACCCACATCAACTTATGCTCTTTCCCAGGAAGCAACATCTTACTTAGAGCAACGGGGTCTAGGCAATTCGCATGAGAGCCTCAAATCCTTGGAGGACAGTCCTATCATGACCACCTACATCAAGGACTTTCTCCACTCTTACTACTCCAGCAATGCAACGGATGGCAAGTACGGTACAATCACTGTACAGCAGAGCCCACTGAACATTATCCTCGATAGTACGGTCATTCAAAGGGCTTTCTCACTACCAGAACAAGGTGGCCAATACCCTAAACGGTCTGCTGATGCAAAGTTTATCGAAGTACAGTCTCTCCTCACCAAGGGTACCCTGATCCATAGAGATGGCATATTGCTTCGCACAATCCTTGACCCTCGACTCAAGGAAGCAGCACAATTTCTATCCACAATCCTGGGAATAAAGAACGGCAAGGAATGCTCCCTTCCACTCCGCACATTTGTTTTGCTGAGTAGGAAGCTCAAACAAGACTGGGTCCAACACTTCGTCATTTTCTTTACCAAAAAACTCAATGGTTCTTCAGGTCAGAAATGTAAAATTTCGCACTTATTGGCTATAATCATAAAAAAAGAACTACAAGAGACGATGGAGGGAATAGATGTTAGGATGGAGCTCGGGGAAGGTTAAGAGGGTGGTAGCAGCAAGGGGAAGTGAGGTTATGATGTTGGCAGAAAGAGTGGTTAGATATGGGAAGTTGGATGTGAGATAGGCCTTGTCATCTTCCGACACTTCTTTTTGCTGGTGCGATGGGATGATCAGTTGCATGGGTTGGATGTCGGTTATGTCGTGCCGTGCAAATAGTAGGGACGGCCTTTGTAGCAATGGCAACAAACCTGCAATAACCCTGAGGGGAGGACTACCCATGAGGCAGACATATGCAATGAAAGCATCCGTCCTGAGAGTTATAAACCCGGCATGTGTAGACAGGCAGAAGATATTCTTCTCATCTTCAGACAAGTCTTGGCAAATTATGCGCAGGGTTTTAATCCCGATGGATCGTTTCCAGTTGATTGTTGGATGAGCAGATATGATCTTGAGTTGGAGTTGCTTCCATTGGATAAGCACGTGTGCGTTGAGGTGATCTTCCACTTGTAGAGCAGCCACAAGCTCTTCGTACACCACGGTTGTGCATTGTAGTGGGGCATCATTGGTGTTGTCTTCCAATGCCTCATTGTTGTGCACTAGCAATTGGAGTTCAAGCTTAGAGATGGCTATTTTTTGGGAGTGCATCTCATTCATCTTTTCTTCGTACTGATGGTAGATGGTTGTGTATGCCTCCTTAAGCTTTTTCATTTGCAAGGTGACCTTTGCCTATTGAGGAATGTCTTCAGTGGTATTGGACCATTGGTCCAAGAACTGGGCTTGTGATGTGCTGGCCTCTTGAACAGTAGCAAGTTGGTCTTTTAAGAGTCGGCATTCCCTTGTAAGCTCATCAATGCTAAAGGCACGTACTGCCAAAGATTGTTGCATGTCTTCAAGCTTGCGTTGCAATCCTGGTCGAGCTTGTGCCACTACCTCTGTTTGTTGCGCATGTGCAGATGTCAGGGAGTTATAGGAGGTCTGTAGGATTGCCATTGCTTATACTGCCGTAGTTAGCTGTGTTTGACTTTGGTGGAGGTTGGAGGTCACATCCCTTACGGCCTTCTCTTGAGCTTGGAGAGCCTGGTTCATGCACACTTCTTCTACCTCCTTCTCATCTATCTATGCTCGAAGTGCCTTGACCTCTATGGCGATTGCCTGGAATTGTTGGTCTTCGATTTCTGATGCCGTCTGCCTTTCCAATTCTCTTGCATATGCTTCCTTAGCCAAGCTAGTGAAGAGTTCTGACATTTGGATCATTTGGCTAGCTTGATGTTGGAGAATGACAGACGGTGATGAGGTCTGGCAATATTGCTGATACAAGTGGTGCCCATGTAGCCATCCCGATGATTCTGTAGTACTTGGGGGAGGTTGTTCCAATGGCATTTCAGTCCCTTGTGTACAATAGTCATACTGCTGATCTGGCACTAGCTCTCCTTGGGGCTCATCGACTGGCATGGCGTCAATGGGCAGTTCGAGTGTTGATGTGGTCTCAAGCTTTGGTGCTAATCGTTCCTCAGGTTTGGGTGCCAACCTTGTCTCGAGCTTGGGTTGGTGCTGTTGGTGGAGACTTAGGGGTTGCAATTGTGCACCGAGCTGTAGCATTTCCTGGGGCAATTCCGCAATCCTGCTTTCCAGAATAGGTACTTCTATTAAGGCATCTGTACTTATCAATGTGATAGCTGGAGCAGTTGATGACGGCTCCCATACTGGTGAGAAGGGTATGTCCAACTCCTCAATTGGCTTTGGAGACTGGGGCATGTCCCCTGATTCTCTCCCGGCCCCGTCATCACCTCTGACACTTCTGGTGCTTCCATCAGCAGAAAATGATGCAGTATTTGATTTTGAATATCAGGATCCGGATAATCCAATTCATACACCCATTCCAAGTTCCAATGATGGGTATGATTTTGATGAGATACCACTTCCCCGTAACCCCATCAAGGAATTTTGGAGCAAATATCCTGATATGAAAACTCGCGGTGGATGGACCCTGGGTAACTTTCCTACCAATCTTCGTCAGCACCAAATAAGTGAAGGTTGGATTAGCAAATTGGATCCACAACCTGATTGGCGCCGTCCCAAGCTCTTTGATGTAATCTTCTTAAAGGAGTACTTACGGGCACCTCCATGTCTCAGAACCCATCCCAAGTTCTATGCAGTTCCACGGTGTAAAAAATGGGAAGCCAACATACACACTTTGGCTAAAGATCGAGTCATTAATTGGCCAATGATCGAACCCTACTCTGGTGTAGAATGGAATATCCAAGGCACCATGATCCAAGCACTTCAGCAGCATGAACAAACAATGCGCGGCAACATTGATTGCTTCCTTCGCCAAAGTGCCATATTCTGTAAAACATTAGCATTAATTCTGGAGGTCCCATGTTACCTTGATTCCCATTTGCCTCCACTCAGCTTTAATCCCAATGAACGGATTGATGCTCAGATTACCAGCCGACTCTATCAAAGAGTGATCTTCTTGGAGGCACACCACATATCTCTGTTCGAGCAAATGGTAGATACAGGCTACCTGGAAACTACACAAAAATTGTATGGTGCTAAGGCTCTATAGCAGGATCGACCTGGCACGACACAAGTTCCACAGCCACTGGACTAAAAACATGGCAACCCAGGTACGTGATCGCAATACGCCATAACCCGAGGACGGGTAATCAAATGGATCCGGGAGTATGTTGACTCTGTGCCAACATGAACTTATTGAGAAAGAGAAGGTGTTACAACTTTGTGATACAACTTTGTGTTACAACTTTGTGTTACAACTTCTAGACACAACTTTGTGTTACGACTTTGTGTAACAACTTTGTGTTACAAGTTTGTGTTACAAGTTTATGTTACAACTTTGTGTAACAACTTTGTGTTACAACTTCTACATGTAGAGAGAGAATGTGTTACAACTTTGTGTTACAACTTTGTGATACAACTTTGTGTTACAACTTTGTGATACGACTTTGTGTTACATGCAGAGAGAGAAGCTCTCCAACTTGTATAAATGCCCCATAATGGAATGAAGCCCACACTCTTGGGGCATTGTGTTGAGTCTACATTGGTATTCCAAGCATTTGTCTCAAGTGTCCATGCTTCCTTGCACTGCACGTCCAAAAGCATGTCCTAACCTTGCAACCCTTCTCCCCTCTCCTCCAACCCTGCAACCCACCCTCTCCCTCTCCTCCTCCCTCCTTCTCCTTCCTCCTTCTCCTCCTCCTCCCTCCTCCTCCTCCTCCTCCTCCTCCCTCCTCCTCCTCCTCCTCTCTCCTCCCCCTCCCTCCTCTTCTTCCCTCCTCCTCCTTCCTCCTCACTCTCTTCCTTCACCCATGCTCTTACACCTTCTTCCTCTCCCACTCCTATGCTTTCCTAAACGCTTAAACTCCATGATCTACGAGGGAGACGAGTTCTCCACCATGTACTCTACTCTGAACCTTGGATCCTCCTTCTAACCCTGGACCCCTTCTAAACCTTGGAACCTCTTTCTGAACCCTGGAACTCTTTCTGAACCCTGGAACTCTTTCTGAACCCTGGAACCTCCTTCTGAACCCTGGAACTCCTCCTAAACCCTGGAACTCTTTCTAAACCCTGGAACCTCCTTCTGAACCCTTAAACTCCTCCTAAACCCTACAACCCCCAATGAAGGCGAAAGCCTTCATTACCTCAACAAAGATGGTTTACGTGCCTTTTACACATGCTTGCACTTTGTTTGCTTACCACACTTAAGCCTACGTCTCTCACCGGAACACGACTCGAGGTCTCTAAGCTACACATATACTACAACGACAATCCCAATATATCTGTAGGTGACAAAAAGCCTCGGAACCCTGCAACATAGAAAAACCTAGCTCTTCCTACGAAAGCAGTAGGAAGGAGCCAACATCGTCCATGTCTGAAAAGGAGTTTTTCAGCATTAAAAAGTTTGATGGGACAAACTTTTCTTTGTGGAAAGAATAGATAAGGGATGTGCTTGTTCAAAAGAAGCATATTAAACCCTTGGCAGGGATTAAAGCTAAGCTTGCAGATATGTTTGAGGATGATTGGATTGAGTTGGATGCATTAGCAAAGTCTACTATTAGACTTCATCTTGCAAAGTCAGTTTATCTTGTGCATCTTGTCCTCATTAAAGATAATATCATGGCTGCGTACTATCTTCCTAGCCTCTGGATCCCACAATCAGAGAAGGGTTATAGCATCTTTACCCTTTTTGCTGTAGAGAATAACCAATAAAGATGCACTTCTCAGCTTTTGGATCCAACTTAGATCTCAACTCATCCGGCACATGAACATAGGCAATGCAACCAAAAGCTTTCAAATGAGAAATATCTGGTTTCCTACCAATATACCTCTCCTCTGGTGTTATGCCATGTATTGATGTAGTGGGAGTCCTGTTCATTATGTAGACTACTATAACAACTGCTTCAACCCCATAATAATGTGGTAGTCTTTTTTGTTGAGCATGGCATGAGATACCTCTCCAATATGCCTATTTTTCCTTTCTGTAGGTCCATTTTGCTATGGGGTATGACTGCATGAATATTGCTACTTTATGCCATGCTCCTACAGGAACCTTGCAAACTCATTTGAGAGGTACTCTCCCCCTCCATCTGCCTTTAGGCATTTTATTTGCAGGCCTGTTTCTTTCTCAACCATAGATTTAAAAGCTTTGAAATGCCCAAACACTTCACTTTTTCATAAAATACACCCAAACTTTTCTAGTGTAGTCATCATTAAAAGTGACAAAATAATGACAGCCTCCAATAGATGCAGCTTTAGTAGTCTACACATCAGAGTGGATTAATTCCAATGGCCTCTTACTCTCTTGAGCATGTCTAGGAAATGGTTTCCTTGCCTATTTTCCAAATTGACAGGCTTGACATACCTTATGTATTTCTGCAACCTTGAACTTAGGCAATCCTGCAACAATATTTGGGCCTGCATTAATTTAAGTCGTTGTACATTAACATGACCAATGCGTTTATGCCATATATCAATATCTACAACTACACCGGTCCCATGTGCAAACATTGTTGCACTCAATTCAGGCATGTCTGCATCCAACGTAAACATTTTGCCCTTCTTCTTCCCTTTTGCTATCAAGCGACCTTTATTTTTCATGCCCTTAACAAAGCATCCATGAGGATTAAATCTGACCTGCAAGCCCTGCTCAACCATTTGACCAATAGAACCAGGTTCTTGGTGGTATTTGGGACATGAAATACATGAGACAAGTATTTCTTTTTCCCATCTTGCATAGACAAAGGAATTTTACCAATCTGCACAATAGGATGTGTACTATCATCACCAATCTCTAAAAATCATGGTCTTTCCATTTTCCTTGCATCCTACATCCATTTTGCATGACCTGTCATGTGGTTTAATGCACCTGAGTCAACATACCACTTATCATTGCTTTCTTCTGCACTTGTCACAAAATTGGTCATGTGTTGCACCATAAACAAATGCTCATTTCTATCATCACCTTGTTTGCTAGAGGATGCATAATTGCCTTGCTGCAATTTTCTTGTCATGATGTCATTTTGCTTTTTATAGCAATCTTTAACCATATGACCCATTTTACCACAATAGTAGCATTCAATATTGCTGTTTGCATTTTGGCTTCTAGCCATCCACCACGACCTCTTTGGCTCCCCCTGCCTCTAAAGTTACCACGTCCTCCTCCATAGGACTGATTTTCTTAAATTTGCTGCATATTCTAATTTTTGCCATGGCCTTCAAATCGGCCTACTCTACCTCTGCCTCTACCTCTTCCAACATTTGAGTAGAAGATAGTTTCTTTTAAAGTTCCTCCTGAAGAAGATGGACCACCATTTCTCTGATTGTCAATCAACTCCTCAAAATTAGGAAAATTCTCACGGACAGCGATGGATGTACGGAATTGCGCATAATCCTTTCCTAGACCATTCACGGTCACAAAAACTAAATCATCATCTTTCACTGGTGACCCAATGGAAGCAAGTGCATCTGCAATCTTCTTCACCTTCATGTGGTAGTCATTGATGCTCATATTCTCTCTCCGCACATTATGCAACTCCTGCTTGAGTTGCATTTTTCTAGCTTGCACATTTGTGCTATACATTTTTGTCAAAGTATCCCATGCCTCCTTCCGTGTGCTTGCATCCTGAATATGCACAATCATAGAATCTGAAATACTAATAGACAGCTAGTACATAACTTTTCTGGCTCTCTCATGCTAGCCTTTAAATGCCTACAACTCCTGTTGATTGGGAATATTAGGAATAACTGGTTCTTGTTCATCTCCAGTAATGAACTCTTGATAGCCTTTTCCCTTAAGGAAATTCGTCATTCTAAACTTCCATGCTTGGAAGTTGTTCTTTGTTGGAACACTGAAAGGAAAGAGTAGAGTGGACACAAAATCAGAATACTTGCTTATGGAATGAAGAAAAGAGAGGTGCTTAAGTAGGCACCTCATACAAGGTCACTGACATCACTGATGACCTCAGAGCTCCACAATCATCTCCTCAGTCTGCTCTTAGATTCTCTCAATCATCCTATGTGGCTCTTCCACCACCTAACTGTGCTTGTGGGCACCTAACTGTGCCTCTAGCACTCACACATAGAAACATAAGGTGTGCCTGAGGCATACACCTTGAGATATCCCAACAAACCCCCCCTCAAGGAAATGCCTCAGGCTATGTCAAGGATACATCTAGTCTCATAGTTTCTCATGCCATCTCATGGTGGTCAAGGATAAATCTATGGCTAGGTTCTCATGCTAGCAAGGGTTCCCTTGGGTGTAAGGTAAAAAAAAAGGGATACAAAAAGACCTTCCAATGGTTATCTCCCCTGCATGTACATGCACACAATGTCTGCAGGAGGTACCATGGAGCAAAACATACACATGGCCTACATCATAAGGTGACCAGAGGTGTTTACAAAACACACAAAATACAATAGTTTATTTGCATTCATTTTGGAGGACTATCCAGGCTGAGTACCTTGACATAAAAAGAGAGATCTGGAGCATACATAGAGATGTTTAAAATGCATAATCTTCATGGGATGCCTCATCTTGTGGAGGCTCAACTGTAAGTAGATTTGCATTTTCTTTCTTTGCTTTGGCTCTGCAAAACTTCTCACTATGGTTGTTTTTGCCACAGTGCTTGCATGGATTAACTTTGAAGCAGTCCTTTGAAAGGTGATTTGTCTTTCCACAGTGATTGCAAGGAGTATACTTGCCCTTCTGGAATTTCATAACATAAGCAGTGTCATTGCCTTTCCTTAGCTCCATATGCCTTTCTTCTTCTTGGAGAGTTGAGATAATGCCTTCAAGGTTAGGATTGGGAAGATTCTTCAAAGTGCTAACAATGTGATCAAAACTTTCAGGCATACTCTTAAGTAACACTGCCATAGCATCATCAGGGGTGATAGGAGAGTTGATAGAAGCTAATTGAGTCATAAGAATCTGCATATAGTTGACATGAGCAGCTAAAGTAGTATCACTTGCCATCTTTAATTCAAAGAAAGAGATTTTAAGTGATAGTTTAGAGATGTGAGAGCTTGCACCAAAATCATGTCTAGCTTCTGCCAAGCTTCCGAAGGAGACTCCAAGTCAGAGATATGGTGTATATAATCATCACCCAAAGCAAGAGCAATGATACCATATGCCTTTTCTTCTCTTGCTGGATCCCTTGCCGGTTGTGTCGGAGTTGAAGATTGTCTAGCATTGGAGGCCGTAGAAGAAGCGGTAGGAGTAGGTTTGACAAGTCCCCATAAGTTCTCCCGCATCAATGCAAATTTCACCTTCATTTGCCATGTATGGAAGCCCTTTTCATTGAACTTCTCAAGATTATATATGGTAGCCATGAGAGGGTCTAACCCAAATATTGGGCAGTGTCTATCTCTCTTACAAGGCAAAAATAACTGAAAGACTTCCAAAATATGAGCACTTGATGTAGCAAATAGTAGTGACTAGATTTCAAACAATGATGCTTCCTTTTACATGCTTCATAGAAGAGCAAAAGAAAGGGGGCTTTCTGAGGCAAAAGAAAGCTGGTATACCACAGTAGAACCTCTGGGAAGAAGAGGCGAAAAAACGTGTCAGGTCGCCTTCTCCTTCTTCAACAAAGTCGATTGGTTTTTCTCTGTTTTCTCCTTCAATATGCAACCATTCCTGCTCAGATTTCAGCACAAGGTAGCTCTAGGATGGAGAAGCTTGCCCTGAAAGGAATTAGAGAAAGAAGGAGCAGGCGCAGAGAAAACGCAGCAAGAAGAATCGACGAAGTTCGTACAATGGCGACTAGCAGAGCTTGACATTCTTCAATTCCTTGCAGCCCAAAATTTGCCCCAACAAGAGGGATCTCTAGCTGGAAGGGCGTGGGAAATGGGTGAGAATCGGAGGAGAACAAGCTCAAGCAAATTTTTGGAAGAAGAGGGAGAGATGGTGAAGAAGAAGAAGAGGAAGAAGATGATGATGTGGCAAAAATGGGTTCAAGGGGGATCAAATGGCTCTGATACCATGTTGGAACACTGAAAGGAAAGAGTAGAGTGGACACAAAATCAGAATACTTGCTTATGGAATGAAGAAAAGAGAGGTCCTTAAGTAGGCACCTCATTCAAGGTCATTGACATCACTGATGACCTCAGAGCTCCACAATCATCTCCTCAATCTGCTCCTAGATTCTCTCAATCATCCTATGTGGCTCTTCCACCACCTAACTGTGCTTGTGGGCACCTAACTGTGCCTCTAGCACTCACACATAGAAACATAAGGTGTGCCTGAGGCATACACCTTGAGATATCCCAACATTCTTGTCAAGCTTTTCAGTGACTATCTATGAAAGAGCATCAAACGCCATTACAAAACACTGCAAAAATATTCTGTCACTACAAAAAACACAACTTTTGCCTCACAAGGGCAAATCTGCAAAATTGCCGAAAGTGGTATTTGACCACATAGTCACTACCTAGTGACGATTATGCATCAACGGGCAATAAGAATGATTCTGTCACTCCCAATATCTCTGTGCACAGGCATACTATGCAATTTCGATGACAACTTTTTACTGACCTATGTAACAGTGGTTGCACAACAAAAACAAGGTGTAGAGGCGCACCCAGAGTTCAAGATTGGGCAGAGGTCATTTGAGCGATGCAGGCCATGGTTTGTGCGATGCTCTCAGGAGCGTGACACATGCTGTTGTCGCTACCATGTGGATTTTGGATTGATGTATGACGTATTCCGTTCCCTTGATGGTCATAGGGGAGTGATTCCTACTAGCCCTCGCGACTTCATTCATTCCATATTGTGTACACGAGATGGTGATGCTTTATTCCACTCCCTTGATTTTGTGGAAGGCACGTGTACTTTGTGTGGTGACTTTGCTAGAGTGCCACGAGTTGCACTAGATACTTGTGATGTGCAGATGGTTCGTTGGCAGCAGTATGAGTACTGTACCTTGACATTAGATGGTGGTGCACAGTCGAGGAGGTTGCAGCTTGTGGGGAAGGAGACACCACGTGTTGTATTCATTGACTGTTTTCGAGGGAAGCTGTACCGCTACATACGCCACTCGCACACTGCGAAATGGGAGGATCATCAGTTTCGTGCATGTTTGAGGACATTTCCTATAGGGGTGGTTGTCTCAGTGGTGGACTTTGCGGAGAATTACACCTTTGCACCACAGCATGAGATCCAATCGGCGTATTATTTCTCCGAATAGGTGACGTGTGATTGAGTATTGATTTTTTCCCCGCCTCATTATATTGAATTATTTCAATAGTCATATTTTTTTTCAATGCCATATTGCAGGTTGCTATATTTGCGCACATTAGCTATCGTCATGCACAGGCTCATGTGGATGGCATTGATAGCACCATGGACTCACGCATCATTGTGTTAGAGTATAACTTCTACATTAGTGATGATCGATCGCATGATGCCCATTTTGTGCAGCATTGCTTCACTTTGCATGATAGTTTCTTGAGGGATCATGGTGTCACATGGCAGCGGCGCTGGATCTGGTCAGACGGTTGCGGTGGTCAGTTCAAATCCGCTAGACAGTTTTATTGGTTCTGTAGATGGCACCGTGAGACAGGCATTCCGATCACATGGAGCTACTTCGAGACAGGGCACGGTAAGGGAGAGCACGATGGTGCAGGTGCTTGCATGAAGCGTGCTTTGCGTCGATACCAGTTGCGTCACAGTGCCGATCGCTTCAAGGATGCACATGATGTGGTGCGGTGGTGCAGCCAGCACTTATCCCACTAGTGCTATATCCTCGTTTCAGTCGCGTGACGATAGGGTGGTGAGCTGGTATTTTTGGTGCATGGACATTGGGAGTCTTGATCGGTCGAGGCCTTTTGATTGTCGTTCTGTGCTTGGCACTCTTGATTTCCATTCCATCAGGAGCGTAGGTGAGTCTCACCCCGCGATCTTTTCTCGACGGTTTGCATGTTTTTGCTCTACATGCATTGATGATGATTGGGGAGGGTGCTCCATGATACCATGGGCCGATCCATGGGTA
This sequence comes from Dipteris shenzhenensis, assembly GCF_047967505.1. Lineage (NCBI taxonomy): Eukaryota > Viridiplantae > Streptophyta > Polypodiopsida > Gleicheniales > Dipteridaceae > Dipteris > Dipteris shenzhenensis. The sequence continues at coordinate 9,826,968 of NC_141617.1, read as the reverse complement.
CGGCGAGTGCTTTCTCCCTTCCAGCCTTGGGAGGAGATACATGAGGATGCGGGATTCAGTTCCTCTAGAGATTATGACCAGCTTACAGATATTTTGCGTATTGGTGATATCTTCGCGGTTATTGCTTCGGAGGGCAATGAGGAGGGTGTGGATTATTACTTGTTGCGATGCTCTATGCGGAAGAGTGTGCTGAATGAGGATACAGTGCACTTCAATGCTCATAGCATGATCATAGGTGGCCACTATTTTCAGCAGATACAGAGGCGTGGTCGCTATATTGAGTTCCAGGAGTACATGGCGGATCAGGAGGCATACATGTATTCTCATCTTGTTGTGGGGATCAAGATTACTTTGAGTCGTGTTCGCACTCGCAAGGCGACGTCCACTCCACGATGGCGCCTTACAGTGGCAGATCACGAGAGCATACTTGCAACTATTGGCATGAGAGCTGATCCTGAGGAGTAGCACATTACATATCATATTTTTTGGGATCATCAGTTGATTAGATTGATTTTTATTGGGTATCACTAGTTGATTACACTTTTTTGTATTCGATATGTGTAGGCTCACTGTGTGACCGTACCATTGTAATTTTCATGGACTCATATTTTGTATTTCACTATGATGGCTGTATACACGTTCATACACATCATTGTATTAGATTCTATTTTTAACATGATGTCCGATGTCTTCTCAATGGGATTTGTTGTGTTTGTAATACAAAAAATTGTTTATTAGTAGTAATGTTGTAATTTGTTTTGTGCTTTAGGACATTTTAAAAACGTGACTAAGAAAATTCGCGTACGTACTAACGAAATACGCGTGTGGACTTGCTTGTTGGGGATGAAACTTCGCACGACTCTTAGGCCACCCTAGACATACATCCACGCGAGATTTGGTCTGAATTGATTTGGTATGCACCATGTGGAAGGTACAATGCGTACATTTTTACAATCCCTACTAGCACTCGTGACTACGTATGAGCTATGGCGCATGTACTAACGAAATGCGCGTGTGGACTTATCTGTTGGGAATGAAGCTTCGCACGACTCTTAGGCCACCCTAGACATACATCCACGCAAGATTTGGTCTCCAACTTATTTGGTATGCGCCACGTGGAAGGTATAATGCGTACATTTTTACAATCCCTACTAGCACGACTACGTGTGAGAAATGGCGCACGTACTAACCAAATATGCATGTGGACTTATCTGTTGGAGATTAAACTTTGCACGGCTCTTAGGCTACTGTAGACGTACATCCACGCAAGATTTGGTGCCCAACTGATTTGGTATGCGCCACATGGAAGGACAGCTGTGTACATTTTTACAATCCCTACTAGCACGACTACGTATGAGCTATGGCACATGTACTAACGAAATACGCATGTGGATTTATCTGTTGGGAATGAAACTTCGCACGACTCTTAGGCCACCCTAGACATACATCCACGCAAGATTTGGTCTCCAACTTATTTGGTATGCACCACGTGGAAGGTATAATGCGTACATTTTTACAATCCCTACTAGCATGACTACGTGTGAAAAATGGTGCACGTACTAACCAAATATGCATGTGGACTTATCTATTGGAGATTAAACTTTGCATGGCTCTTAGGCTACTGTAGACGTACATCCATGCAAGATTTGGTCTGAATTGATTTGGTATGCGCCACGTGGAAGGTACAATGCATACATTTGTACAATCCCTACTAGCACGACTACGTATGAGCTATGGCGCATGTACTAACGAAATACACGTGTGGACTTATCTGTTGGGAATGAAACTTCGCACGACTCTTAGGCTACCGTAGACGTACATCCACGCAAGATTTGGCACCCAACTGATTTGGTATGCGCCACATGGAAGGACAGTTGCGTACATTTTTACAATCCCTACTAGCACTATGTATGAAAAATGGCGCACGTACTAATGAAATACGCACGTAGACTTATCTGTTGGGGACGAAACTTCACACGCCTCTTAGGCTCCCTAGACGTACATCCACGCAAGATTTGGTCTCCAACTGATTTGGTATGCGCCACGTGGAAGGACAAATGCATACATTTTTACAATCCCTACTAGCACGTCGACTAAACCCTAAACCCTAAACCCTGGACCCTAAATCCTAAATCCTCTTGGGCACAAAACTTCACACGCCTCTTAGGCTACCCTAGACGTACATCCACGCAAGATTTGGTCTCCAACTGATTTTGTTTGCGCCACTTAGAAGCAATCCCTACTAGCACGACTAAACCCTAAACCCTAAACCCTAAACCCTGGACCCTAAATCCTAAACCCTGTTGGGGACGAAACTTCACACGCCTCTTAGGCTACCCTAGATGTACATCCATGCAAGATTTGGTCTCCAACTGATTTGGTTTGCACCACGTAGAAGCAATCCCTACTAGCACGACTAAACCCTAAACCCTAAACCCTAAACCCTGGACCCTAAATCCTAAACCCTGTTGGGGACAAAACTTCACACGCCTCTTAGGCTACCCTAGATTTACATCTACGCAAGATTTGGTCTCCAACCGATTTGGTTTGCGCCACGTAGAAGTAATCCCTTCTAGCACGACTAAACCCTAAACCCTAAAGCCTAAACCCTGGACCCTAAATCCTAAACGCTGTTGGGGACGAAACTTCACACGCCTCTTAGGCTACCATAGACGTACATCCACGCAAGATTTGGTCTCTAACTGATTTGGTTTGCGCCACGTAGAAGCAATCCCTACTAGCACGACTAAACCCTAAACCCTAAACCCTAAACCCTGGACCCTAAATCCTAAACCCTGTTGGGGATGAAAATTCACACGCCTCTTAGGCTACCCTAGATGTACATCCACGCAAGATTTGGTCTCCAACTAATTTGGTTTGCGCCACGTAGAAGCAATCCCTACTAGCATGACTAAACCCTAAACCCTAAACCCTAAACCCTGGACCCTAAATCCTAAACCCTGTTGGAGATGAAACTTCACACGCCTCTTAGGCTACCCTAGACGTACATCCACGCAAGATTTGGTCTCCAATTGATTTGGTTTGTGCCACGTAGAAGCAATCCCTACTAGCACGACTAAACCCTAAACCCTAAACCCTAAACCCTGGACCCTAAATCCTAAACCCTGTTGGGGACGAAACTTCACACGCCTCTTAGGCTCCCTAGACATACATCCACGCAAGATTTGGTCTCCAATTGATTTGGTTTGCGCCACGTAGAAGCAATCCCTACTAGCACGACTAAACCCTAAACCCTAAACCCTAAACCCTGGACCCTAAATCCTAAACCCTGTTGGGGACGAAACTTCACACGCCTCTTAGGCTACCCTAGACGTACATCCACGCAAGATTTAGTCTCCAACTGATTTGGTTTGCGCCACATAGAAGCAATCCCTACTAGCACGACTAATCCAAAATCTCACATGTAGTAAAGAAGATTGTGCATGATACGGATTGGGTGAAGTATAACATCGAAGTGCATGCATTTTTGCAAGCACCTTTTCAATGCTTAATGTTTACAATTACGACACACGGCATTATTTTTAAAATACATTATGTATTAGATGTGTGAATTGAGATATTTGAAATTCAAAATCATACTCTTAATTTTAAATACGCACATGGGGATGAAACTTCGCACGGCTCTTAGGTTTAGTGTAATAATTGCAAGCATTGATATATACGAAATTCAATATGATATTCAAAATGATAAAGTTGGAACTTAAACATGACCAGCGTTAGATATCAATTGTCACAAAATCACCTATTGTCAATATTATTTTTAACATCTTGAAATTTACAAGACCAAAGTAAGTTTAAGAGGGAGAAATTCACTAGCATAGCCACACCAACCTTTTCCTTTTACATAAACCAAACACCAACACTTTCCCTTGCACCAACTACCAATCCTTTCTCTTGTACGTAAACCACCAAATCCAAAAGAAAGTAGTGAAATTAAATGGTGGGCTAACATGCCACACCTTTCTTGTACTCCCATACACGTTAGTGTACTACCAAAGTCAAAAGAAAATAGTAAAATTAAATTGTGGCCTAACATGTCACACCTTCCTTGTACTCCCATACATGAGTAGAGTTTAAGAGGGAGAAGTGGGATTGTTAATATGTGTATATTTTTTTGGTGCATAGCCACAACAACCCTTTCTTTTTACATAAACCAAATACCAACACTTTTCCTTATACCAACTACCAATCCTTTCTCTTGTACATAAACCACTAAATGCAAAAGAAAATAGTGAAATAAAATGGTGGGCTAGCATGCCACACCTTCCTTGTATTCCCATATACATGCATTAATTGCCAATTGTGTTGATTTCTCTTCTTTATGTTCATTATCTTTTATACATGCATAATAATTAGATTGGTGCATTGGCAAATGTCATATTAAGGAAATTGAAATAGTCCTTAGAAACTTGGAAGGCATATGCGATTGTGATTTGGAAGGCACATGTGATTGTGGTTCGAATATGACAAATAATTAGGTCTTGTTTTCTTTGATCACCAATTAGCACAAGTATTGTTAACAATAAGAGACAAATTAAATAACAGCAAAATCATGCCAAGGACAAGTCTAACTCCATTTTTGAAAAAAATCCCCAAAAAATTTATATTTCTTAAAAATTGTAGGGACAAAATATACGCTTCATGTCAATAATATTAAAAAACTAGAATTGTGAAAAAAGAATGCATAAAATATTACTTATATTTTATTGCAGAACCTAAAAATGTCTAGTATTATCATTTGCAAAAAGTATTCTCTCCTTTAATTTAAAAAACATGACAAATTGCAAAGGAGAAGAAACTGCTTCATTCAACTAAGAGAGTTGCTAGAGCTTTTTCTTTGAAATACCAATTGTTTTCTATGCAAGTGCCCATATCAAATCCATATACACGAATTTCTACACCCTACAAGCTAAGCATGTCCACACATTGGTGATTTCTCGAATTTTTTCCTTTTGTCATGTTGTTTAAGTATCTCTAGATCACACATTCCCTCAAGTTCATTGGTGTTGAAAGAATTTTTTATCAATTGATTTACACATAGGTAACAACATTGCCCTCGGAGTCATGGATAAGTTTTGTACCAATATACATTTCTAGAATACTTTTTGTAAATAGCATAAATTGAAAGTTGGTAAAATTGATGTTACTTTAATATCTAATTTCATTTGATGAAACAATTTTACATTGGGCTATGGCATTGTCTAAAAAAAGTAATTTTCTTTTTATACAAATTAGTTTATCAAATGGTTGAATTTCAACATATTTTGATATTAAGATGGGAAGGCTAGATTTGGAAGCATGAATATGACAATAGTTGTCTTTTTGAAAAATTGATGAAAATTTGGATTTTGAAACACACTTTATTGACAAACATGAATAGAATAAAATTTTTGTTTAAAAAATGAAAAACTTTTATCAGTAAAATAAAATTTTCATCCAAAAAAAGATGAATTTTGATATGTTTAATGTTTAATGTTTACAATTAATGTTTAATGTTTACAATTACTTCACATGGCATTCTTTTTTAAATACCTTATGTATTAAACAAACTATAAACTGAGATAAACTGAGATAAACAAAGTGTGAAGAACATCATGAAAGTACGAAAATGCTCATACATCATAAAAGTGAGAACAATATCATGAAAGTACCAAAATGAATATGTACATCATCATCATCATGCTGCAAAAGTGCATCCCTATACAAGAAACGTGTGAAGCCTAAACAATCAATCTGAATCTGAATCTGATAACTCTACATATGATCCTCTAGTGGAACGCTGACGTGGCTCCTGTATGACCCGCTGCCCAACCGTCCGCTGTGTGCCCTCAGGCAAAGCCGACTCAGATGGGCCAGCCTCATCAGCTGCATGAGATGGGCCAACCTCATCCTGATGAAGAGGAGGGCATGCTGCACGCGCCACTGCTGCCATCTCTGCCTCCCTCGCCTCCTCTATGTACGCGTGTCTCAGCTCCCATAGCCGTGCATCTGCGAATACTCGTGCCTCAAATCTAGCACGAGTAACCGTCTCTACATGTGAAAGACGCTGGTCTCGGCCCCGCCCTAGCTGCTGCTCCACCCACTGCTGCAATGATGTCTGCAGCTCTGCCTCTCACTCAATCCGGCGTGCCTCCTCCGCTCGTGTCTCGTCACCTGGCATGAAATCACCGTACGAAAAGCGTCGTGGAATGCATGATGCAACCATCGATGTATCCGCACCCTCCTGCATCAGCAACACTCTCTGTGCCTCCTCCCTGTAGTGCTCTGTCAAGACTACACGGGCGAATGGATCAACAGCCTGACGATGACCAAGATATAGATCATCCATGCCCAGTCCTCTGTATGTCGCCACATCAATGTCAGCAAAGCATATAGGGCACGATGAACGTGCCACCATGTGGTGGGTCATGCAATGGAGATGTGCGATGTGGCCGCACCCTAGTCCAAACCACCCTATGGTGTCAAACTCCTCGTGGCAGAGGACACAAGTGGCAGTAGGAAGCCTCGCTATGGCTGCTGCGTCTATGGGTGTCCTAGTCGGCACATCTACAGGAGGAGCAGGGTATAGGGCCACACAGGAGTCGATCCTATGGCGCGATGGATCACGACTAATATGCCTCAACTGCAAAATATAGTGCTCTGCACGATGGTATGCTATGCGTGTCCGAATCCTCTGCTCCTCCAAATCTGTCTGCAACAGTCGTACACGAGACTCCATCTCCTGACGCAATAGATGTGCCTGCAATGCAAACATGTCGCGTACATGGTGAGAATTAACCAAAAAACTTCAGTTCAAAACACGCTACAAAAAAATAAACTAACATAATCAAAATAACTAACCTCGTCCCTAGACTCGGCCAACAATGCCTCCAACTCTGCAATCCGTGTGTCTCGAGCCTCCAACTCGTGCTGAGGCGCTGTAGATGTGGGAGGTGGTGTAGATGTGGGATGCTCCATCGATGATCGAGGTGGGGGAGGTGGAATCGCAATAGATCTCGATAGGGTAGAGACCATGTTCTGCAAGGATGATGCCACTGAATGAACATCCCCCCTAATCTGTCCTCCCACTGCTCGCAATGCCGGTGCAGGGATGGTGTGCAACTCTGGTCCCTCGCGTCGACACTGAACACCTATAATTGAACACCTATAATCTGATGCTCCTGACGCCCCATCCTACCACGTCCCGCTCCTGGACGGGTACTAAGGTAGTCCACCCGATGACCAAGGACAAACTCAGCGTAAAGCTACATGGCAAACGACCTGGCTATCTAGTGGTTGTGAGGCAATCGACCACCATTCGCAGCGAGATATCTCAGATAAATGTGTGCTGCTATGATGGGGTGCCTACACCGTAAAATATGCAAGGGGAGCCCTGATCGTGGTCGCATCGCCTCGGTGTGACCATCCCAAAACATATCCTCCAAGGCCTCCCTGTGATGTGACTCATGCTCAAACAACTGTCGAATGGCTCTCCAATCCAAGCCACCACCAGTGATCTCTGCCTCAGCCTATGCCTGAAAGCTATCCACAACGTCCTCAACTGTGTCCAATCGGCTCAGAGCCTCAATAACTGAATCCAGACTCGCAACCAAGTGAGGGGGTGCCCTAGCATCCTGCAGTGCCCTCATCTTAGCTCTTAGCATCTCTATCTGCATACGAATAGTGGTGCTACAACCTGTGCGCTGGCTGGCGCATGCACAAAAAAAACACATGGAAATTAATATTCTATTTGGGTAATGAAAATAATATTCTATTCAATATGACTTATAATCTATTTACGTAATGAAAACTATTTGTACGTACTCCTTGATGAGGTAGATCCTATGCACCTACCGGTAGATGGGCCAAATGTGTGGCTCAATATTAATCAATATTATTAATAATTCTTAATTTTGATTAGAATTTTTTCACTCTAGTTGTTGCATTTTTAAACTTAGATGTCTCAAATATTTTTTCCTTATACGTTTCCCTTTTTTCACTTTTTATCCAATATGAAACTTTTCCACATGTGGTGTAAGGACCACATTGTCCACTTATGGCCCCTATACTAAGGACAGATAGTGGAGAGGTTTGGTTAATAAGACCTTCTTTGAATGCTTTACTGCCTTGGGTTTGCAATAGATATGGAGGAGATAGAAGGATACCTAATACATTACTTTGAACGATACACAAGCAAGGCGCATCTAGTATTTCTCGGACTACATATTAAAAAAGAGAGCGGGTTCACACTACAGACCTTTTAAAGCGAGAACTTTGAGAAAATAATTAAGCCTTTTCAATATTATCTATTTTGGTTGGGCAATCCACCTCAACTAGTGGCCATTCCTATAGATCATCACTTGGTTCAAGACATTTTGTATAAGACTCACTCGACTTCTAGTTGTAAAAATAGTTTTGGAATGAGATCATCCACATACGTAGCAACAACAAAGGGCACAAGATCCCTAGAAGAGGATTCAAAAACTTTGAAAATTAAATCCTTGGATGTCCCTATGCAATGGGAAGGGTTGCATATGATAACTAATGTTAATTTTGGTTGAGCTCAAGTAATAAGCGTCACCGTTGCCTATGGTTGGACTAGCAAGAAAGAGACCACCCTTGCTTACAATCAAACTAGCATATAATTCCTTGAGCATGTGGTTGACATTCCATGTGTGACATAGTTTCAACGAGGGAAAGGAGATATGTAGCATCCATACTATTTTGGTTATGAGGTGGTTCATGTGATTATTGTTACAAAGTCTTTTTGGGAAAACATCTTAGTCATTTGTAAAAGACAAGATAAATGTTGTTAACATTAGTCATAGGTTTCCCTACAATGCAAAAAGGGATGTATGTGTGCCACATGGCGAGCTGCCATGTAGCAAACAACATGGAATGGGATGCTTCAAATGTCGACTCTTGAAGGTTATGGAGTTCTCTCTCTCTTAAGTCGATTTGAGGCTGCTCAACTCAGAAAATGTTATGCAACATGGATTTCTCTCTTCAACTAGATCCACCCGACAAATATTCCTCAACACAATCAATATTGACTTCATTTCAAAGTTTGGCATTTCAAAAATAGCTCCTAACCAATCCTTATAGTGGCCCATACTATTATCTATGATCATTAAGGGATGATTAGGAGAGATTCAGTCATTAACAGGCTCTATTTGAACTTAGGTCTATAGTTGATCAAAACACTTGCATATATTAGCATGAATGTGGAATGAATATAGATCCACTAGAGTCCCATGTGCAATGAATGTTAGGTATTCTAGTTAAACTTTCAGTTTCTCTATGGCGTATTTCTTTCTTTTTATACATATAAGAGAAGTAGATGAATTATGGAACTAGACAACAAACATGATCAAAGTGCTAGATCTAAAGCATGCCATAGTGATAGCATAAGAATCTCAAATAGTTTATAGGCACAGACTGTAATATTCGAGTTCTTGAAGACCCATCCAAATATTCTCAATCTTGTAATATTCTTTTTTCAGTTATGCTAGAGTCTATGCATAACTTAGAAGAATTAGACATTTGCAAACTATTCCATGTCTTCTTAAGGTCTAAGCCACTATTTCATGTCTTCTTAAGGGATATTGAAGATTTGGACTAAGCCACTATCTAGGCATTTCCAAGCTATAGCCTTATCATGCATGCTTAGTCTAATCAATCTATTGACTAATAGGGGACATATGCCTTCAACATATTTCCTAGTAGAATCGATCCTTACTAATTGCCAAATAGTTAAAGGATGATTTATCATTAGTAATTTCCCAATATATTAGGGATGATTACCCAAGCTTAAACCTAGTTTCCTTCTAAAGAACTTGCTTGTCCCAAAGTGTCTAGTCAACTTCAAGCTTTGGTCACCAACCATGTCACTAGTCAATCTTTAATGTCCAACTCCAATAGTTGACTAGTAGGTTTATGTTTGTGTATTAATTTGATAAGTCGAGTGAGTCTTATACAAAATGTCTTGTATCTTCATTTCCTATTTTGGTTGGGCAATCACATGATAACTGCATAGGCTTGTTCTGCACTACACCCATGTCCCCTAAAATCCTCCTCAACCACACTGCCTCACAAGAAGCAAAACATGCTGATTTGTACTCAACCTCGGTAGAAGAAAGAGCAACTATAGGTTGCTTCTTACTGACCCATGACATAGCTCCAGATTCAAGTAAGAAATAGTAACTTGTCACTGATCTCATGCTGTCCACGTCTCCTGTCCAATCCGAGTCACAGAATCCAGTCAAGATGTTTCCCTTGGTATGGGTGATGCCATAATCAAGTGTGCCTTTGATGTATTTTAGCACCCGCATCCCAGCCCTCCAATGGTTCTCTCGAGGCTTATTGAAAAACCTGCTTAGTACACCAGCCGCAAAATTGATATTCGACCACGTGTTGCACAAGTAAATCAAACTACCCACAAGCCTTTTGTACTTTGCTTCATCCACCAATGGTAATGAATCCTCATTTGAGAGCTTCACGTCAACCTCCATAGGGGTGCCAACTGTCTTGCACTCAGCCAAGCCAAATGCCCCCAGCATACTTTAGTTGTGAGATGATCTGTTTTGTGTCTTGCCAAACTTCAATCCCCAAACAGAAATGCATCAATCTGAGGTCTGTCATTTCAAACTTTCTTCCTAGCAAATGCTTTGTCTGTGAGATCTTATCTTCATGGTTCCCTATTATGACAAGGTCGTCCACATAAAGGACCATGATCATACACCTACCTCCTTCTCTAAAGATATACAAATTTGCATCAGAGGGGCTCCTCCTGAACCCATTTTGCAAAAAGTAGGCATCAATCCACTGGTACCATGCTCATGGGACCTGTTTCAGCCCATAAAGTACCTTCTTCAGTTTATAGACTTTACCTTATGAATTGGGGATCACTGAGGATCACAAAATCTAATGGTTGTTCCACGTACACCTCCTCCTTAATATCTCCATTCAGAAAGGTGAATTTTACATCCATCTGAAACATAGGCCAACTTCCCTGTGTTGCTAAAGCCAAAACATTGCAAATTGTGGTTAGTCAAGCTGTGGGAGCAAAAGTGTCCTGATAATAAAAACCATGTACCTGTGCGAATCCTTTTGCCACAAGCCAAGCCTTGTACTTATCCAACATGCCGTCGGACTTGTACTTGTTGATCTTGTACACCCACTTGGTTCCAATTACCTTGCATTTTGGTAGTTGATCCACAAGGTCCCAAGTGTTGTTCTTCATTATGGAGCCATACTCCGACTGCATTGCCTCCATCCACCTATCATCACCATGTGCCTCTTCAAGACACTTGGGTTCTTCAGCACGGATCACCTCTACCATTAAAGCGTAGTTGACCAAGTGTTCCTATGCCCTTCTTTGCTCCTCTAATCTCTTAGACTAGCGATGTTCAGATGGTTCGTCTTCAATGGCTGGAGGTTCTCTGCCATCCAAAAGTTGCTTTAACCGCTTCGGGAATGGCCGTTGCCATTGTGGTTCTGTAGGCTCTTCTTTCTCTTCTTGATCTTGAATCCTCCCAAGCACCGTTGGGTGAGTTTGGTCTATTATTGGTAGTTGTACTAGATGGATATCCTAGTCCTGGTTGTCTGGGAAGGAAGCATCCTCCAATTGATGCGGCTATTCTGAGAAGACCACATCACGACTTGCTATTATCTTCTTGGTAACAGGATTATAGAGACAGTAACCCTTCGCCTCTTCACTGAAGCCCATGAAAATACACTTCTGACTCTTCGATTTCCATTTGCTTCTATTAGCATCAAGGACATGCACAAAATAGTCACATCCAAAAACTCTGAAATGTGTAGCTGAAGGTTTCTTACCAGAAAAGGCCTACAGTGGAGTCATCCTGCCGTTCACAGCCTTCATGTAGCTACGATTCAGAATGTAAACTGCTGTGTTACATGCTTCAGCCCAGAGAGTCTTTGGCAAATCATTCCCTTTCATCATACTCCTGCCCATTTCATAGATGACGTGCATCTTGCGCTCTGCTACTCCATTTTGCTGTGATGTATGTGGTGGGGGTTCTGCCTCTTGATCCCGTGACTTTTGAACTTACTAAAAGCCTCATCTTTAGTTTTCAGGAAGTATATCCATATCCTTCTATTGTACTCATCGGTCAGCATCATGAAGTAGTAGGAACCACCCAAAGCTTCCGTCTCCATCGTTCCACAGAGGTCCATGTGAACGAGCTCTAGAGGAGCCTTTGCCCTGCTAGCCTCTTTAGGAAAGGGCTGCCGATGTTGCTTGCCCATGATGCAAGCTTCACATACATCGGGCAGATCTATAGGATGTTGTAGCTTGAATGGCTGCCCACATGGCAAAGATGAAGAGAAACAATCTTGTAACTCTCAACAAAATCTTTCTATTAAGAATAATATGTTGGTCATGGATCAAAATCGTTGGAATTGTCTATTTTGTCAAATATAAAAATAAAATCAAGAAGCCATGATTGAAAGATGAAGTGAAGATGAGGGAAAATGATCTTCTAACTCTCAACAAAATGCACTTGATAACTGAGAGGCCATCTCATCATACATTTGTTCAACGGCCCCATTGAGGGTGATACTCCTTTTACATGTTGAGATAGCCCATCCTGCTTTGATAACAAACCCAAATACCATAGTTTTTTATGGTAGTTGACTTAAACTTGGGTTCCCTCAAATTATGTCACCTCTTTCACATTGATTTCCTAATGCATATAGAAAGAATAATAATGCATGTCACATGGACCTTGCGATTGCACGTGCTTCATTGCAAACCACCCAATGTAACATCCTTCTTTTACTCTCATATTGCTCAGAAAGTGTTTGGACAGCCCACTCTTCCCTTTGAGTCTATAGATCACTTTCCCCTAAATCTGATATACTCCTCTTTAGAGTTTAGGTGGACTCCTAAGTGTTGCATACGCTCCCACAGACCAACCCATGGTCTGGTGTCAAAGGCCTTCTGAAAATCAACAAAGTAATAGAAAAGAGTGTAGTATAATAATTCTTGACACTTAGGTGGTCCACACAAATCTGTGCCGCTCTAGTGGTGTACACAATTGTATCTATGTAGCTTTTATATGTTCCATGCCAATAAAGTGAACCAATGCCACTCCTATAAGTTGCCCAATTATTAATGTTGAACTAATCCAATTGCTCTAGTAATCATTCTGCCCTCTCATGGGAAGCCCTATGAGAACTCCATGCTGCAAGGCAATCTCCTAAAGAATGCATCTCACCCAGCATCTTATAGCAAAAAGAAAGGCCTCCTAGGTTGCTTGGTCCCCGCATGCAATGCCGTTGAACTCTCTGCCATGCCCCTGTTGGTCCTCTAGGGTCTCCAAGTTGTTGAAATCCCCCTGAACGATCTAGGAATCCATCATCAAAAGGTTGTCATCAACTGTGCTGCCGGAAGGAGGCGACCGAAAAACTCACACATAGTCGCTCGTATCAAGAGATGTGAGATCCTTAGGCAAGAGGTTGGTATCTGCCCAAGCGATTTTATGTCTTTTATGCGAGAGAGCCATTTTGGACTTAGATGGGAGGTAGAGTCAGTAAAGCACCCACAACATCACATCTTGCAAAGGAAGAAGAGATTGAGTCTATCTCAAAAGTATTAAAACTTGCACCAGAAGTAGAGACTCAGTGGACATAAGAAGTAGAGACTCAATGTGCACCTACAACATCACATCTTGTAATTTAAGAAGAAGAGATTGAGTCTACCTCAAATTGCACAAGAAGTAGAAACTCAGTGTATACCATTTACACAAGTAGAGACTCAATGTTCTCTCAGAGCATCAGAACCTCAAGAGGATTCATCATAATCTATTCCATTGTGAAGCATATACATGACCTTAGAAACATGAGTCGCTGAACATTTTATCACAAAATTTTTATCATTGGTTGTGTTGACTCAAGATTTTGTTTTTGTTACTTATATTAAATGCTACAATAAATGAGGATATTTGCTTATGATATTTTTTCATGCGAATTATTATTTGATTATATAAATATCTCATTCTATGGCACTTTAAATATTAGCAGAAGTATTAAAGTGGTTCTTTTTATATATTTAACAAACATTATGGTTTTTTATTCAAAATATTTTGTCTCACATTATGCTGTTTTATCTTTCACTTCACACTATTAAGTAGAGAGTTCTCCCATTCTCGGCATAGAGAAAACTCATCATCTCTCATTAGCATTTTCAATCACTTCATTCCAAAACTTTAAAGTAGAGAGGAGCCTGTTTGCTACAACAGAAGGAAGCGCAAGATAGAGAAGTAGCTAGCATGTTAATTGTGGGAGAGTTGCAACAACAGAATGCACATAACATGGAAAAAGCAGAAAAGTTACAAAACTTGTTAATTGCAAAAACAACAGTGTTGAGGATGTTTAGAACACATTTAGAAGTGGTTGGCAAATGTCAAAAGTGCTTTGATAGAACAATTGAATGTCTTGATGGAGAAAAATTTTAAGCTATCTATATTGAAAACACAATCTTGCAGGCTAGGGTGGATGCATTGATAGAAGTGAAAACTCAGATTAGAGTGATGAATGATGAAGACAAACTGAAAATAGAGGGTATGTTTATGAGTAGTAAAAATGTGGAAGAGCTGCATAAGAGATTGTATGACTACATGACCAAGATGTGGCTGAATATCAAAGAGAAACTATTGATCACACTAGAAAAACCATCCCATAAGGCAATTTGGGCCTATCAGTACATCCAATAAGGACTGCAATGCATCCAAATGGCCTATAAATCATCCATTGCAATCCAATCACACCACGAATGAGCGCACACTGCAACCGGAGTGATCTGCATAAGGTATGCTCAAGAAATCATAGTCCCACGGTAATGACCACTACTGAAAATAAAAACTGAGATGCATTGATCACCTCGATCTTCACTTTTCCTTTGTCCTCCCTTGGACTCTCTTCCTTTTGATTTGCACCCCAATTTGCATTCTTTTTCTTATCCTTTTGCTCTCTTGTCAGCTTGTAGCAATCCTTTTTCATATGGCCCTTCTTGCCACAGTGGTAACACTCAATGTTCTGTGCCCTGGATTTGCTACGAGACTTCCCCTTGAGCTATGATCTGCCCCTTTGCACATTTAAGGCTGCATCCTGCTTGTTGCCGTCCATAGACTTCCGTCTAATCTCCTTGGCCAACAAGCTACCCACAACATCATCAATTTCAGTACTCCACCAGGTGCAGAGTTACTGACTGCTGTACAGAAGGTATCCCATGAGGATGGTAATGAACATAAGAGAAATATTGCCTTAGTCTCCGCATCAAAATTCATCTTCTGAGCCTGAAGTTGGCTGAAAATAATATTGAATTCATTCAAGTGAGAAGCAATGGAGACCCCTTCATCTGCAGCTCAAACAACCTCTTCATGAGGTAAACTTTATTAAAGGCAGTTTCCTTTTCATAAGTGGCACATAGTTTCTTCCACAAATCTTTCGTAGTCTGCTCATTTATTACTATTGTGAAATAAACTGACTCTGCACGATGAAGTCTAATAGTAGATTTTACTAATGCATCCAACTCATTCCAATCATCCTCAGACATATTTGTAGGCTTAGCTTCAAAACCTGCCAAGGGTTTAATCTAATTCTTTTGAATAAGCACATCCCTTATTTGTTCTTTCCACAAAGAAAATTCGTCCCATCAAACTTTTTAATGCTAAAAAACTCCTTTTTAGACATGGAAGAGGATGCCATGATGCAAATGAAGCAAAAATCCCAAATGCTAGTGCCTACAAGAGAGAATCACACCAAATACCAGGTGCACCCAAATGTGTATGCCACAATAGAGTGAAATATCACCAAAACTCATGTCTCAAAGCATCTAACTCATGTGCATATACTATGCATCCATATGAGCAAATCTGGCCCAAAAGAAAATGCCAACTGCAATGGCAATCCAAAATGCCAATAAGTGCCAAATGACTCAAGCATAAACACCATCATCCACTGGCGTATGCATTAATAATATCTAATCCAAGAGAGCATAGCACTATCAGTGCATCACTTGCAATGTGTCAAAGCTGTCTGTTAGCATAAAATAGCATCCATGTGCAAAGCGTCCATAAAAATAACATCCCATAGGGCAATTTGGGCCTATCAGTACATCCAATAAGGACCGCAATGCATCCAAATGGCCTATAAATCATCCACTACAACCCAATCACACCACGAATGAGTGCACACTACTCAAGCTGCAATCGGAGTGATCTGCATAAGGTATGCTCCAGAAATCATAGTCCCACGGTAATGACCGCTACTGAAAATAGAAACCGAGATGTCTTAAAAATGGGTGCCATTGCATAATCGGACTTAGCAAGAAAATCTGCAAATATCTCTCTTTTGTCGGAATTCCAAAATCCCAACTGATGAGTGAGAAATTGGAGTCAACACTTATACACTGCCATGTGGTATAAATCTAAGGTTTCAAAACCTTAGAATGAAAAATGCATAACAGAGAGACGAAATCGAATACATAGATCTATAACTCTGAAAATCCTCCACCAAATCACATAAGAACTGACAAGTAGGGGTTTTTGGGCATCGGGAATGCAATGGGACAGACGGTTTTAGAAACCATGGTCTCAATCACTGGGTTCAAGACACGGACTGAAAAACGTTTTTGAAAACAAAGCTGTTTGTAAACTCCACCGGAGTGCGAATGATGAGCAACATAGAAGTTTTAGGACCTCCTGAGTCCGCTGGAACTGACAGATCTGCAAATGGTTGCTCCAAACTTGAGTTCCAACACCCAGGCAGAAAAATGTAGAAACTGACACAGTGAGTCAGAAATCCAATGAAATGATCCCAGATTCAAGAATGAAGGTTTTTCCAAGCTCCTGAAGTGAAGTGGACACCAAAAGCAAGCAATAGTTGCCTCTACAAGTCAATATGGAGTCTCTGTCATCGAACGGAACAGGGAAAAGCTCAAAAAACGACTTTTTCTTTGAAAGCTCTTAACAGGCTCTCAAAACCACTTCGCAAAGCCAAAGTGACTTTTCCAAAGGTTTCTCCAAGGTCTTTGCACACTCGGATGCAAGTAAAGTCACCCACAAAGCTTCCCACAGAGCTTCTCCTTCCTCCCACAGAGCTGCTAAGCTTCCAAGCATTCACGCACGCTCAGCTAGATCACCCGGGCTCTGATACCAGTTGAGAGTGCTCTCAACGGAAGCAAGAACGGAAGGAGGAGAGAGAGAGACAGAGAGCCACACAAGTTTTGGTGGGTGCAGAATCATCCTAATCTTCTTTTTCATTCATTTATATATGTGTTTGAGTATTGTACATAACCGGGGTTAAGGCACAGTGACCTTTAACGCCCACAAGAGGCAGAGGTGGAGGTGGAGGCAGAGGTGGAGGTGACGGTGGAGATTGCGGTGGAGGTGGAGTCGTCCCTAGAGGAAGGCACCACATAAACCCTCGAATAAAGAAACTTCACAAGATCAAGAAGTATTAAAAGAGCATAGAGCCTCTGATCAAGAGAGCTCCATTTGCTCGATTGATCAAAGAGATTATGCAATCCTACAAGGACAATTATCATTTTCAATCAATTAGACTGGTCGCCTCACAAGAGGCAACAAAAATGGCTATGGTATCCCTTCTTAAGGAACATAAACTTATATAAAATCCATGCCAAGAGGTAAAAGACATGCATCTCTAGCAAGGCATATCAAAGGTGACCCACTACTTAGTCCATAGACTGTTTGGTGTATCATTTAGTGATTTTTTATTTTTGTATTAATTATGGACACCTATTTCATTAATTTTGGATTGGTGCATTGTCCAAATTTGTTTGGAATCATACACTGTCCAAATTCATTTTTTGAGGTACTTTTGGATTAAAAATGAGAAAAAAAAGAGGCTCTTGAAACAAAATATTGAAGCGAAAAGTAAGCTAAAGAAAATTCAAATTAAGAAATATGACATGGTATGTTATTAAAACTAGAGTACATTAAAAATAGAGTTCACCACATTTGTGAAGGTATTTTTTGATATAACTGAGGGATTCAAGTATAAGTAAATCTCAGAGCCATATGGTGTCAAAAAACACCTTTTAGTAGTAAACATAAGCTACAATATTGCCATCACATTTGACACCATATGGCTTTGAGATTTACTTATACTTGAATGCCTCAATTACCATCTTGTGTAACCCACAAGATAGATATGGCAATGTGATGGCAATATTGTAGCTTATGTTTACTACTAAAAGGTGTTTTTTGACACCATATGGCTCTGAGATTTACTTATACTTGAATCCCTCAATTACCATCTTATGTAACCCATAAGATAGAGATGGCAAATGTGATGGCCATATTGTAGCTTATGTTTACTACTAAAAGGTATTTTTTAACACCATATGGCTCTGAGATTTACTTATACTTGAATCCCTCAATTACCATCTTATGTAACCCATAAGATAGAGATGGCAAATGTGATGGCCATATTGTAGCTTATGTTTACTACTAAAAGGTATTTTTTAACACCATATGGCTCTGAGATTTACTTATACTTGAATTCCTCAGTTATATCAAAAAATACTTTCACAAATGTAGTGAATTATATTTTTAATGTACTCTAAGATTTACTTATACTTGAATCCCTCAGTTACCATCTTGTGTAAACCATAAGATAGAGATGGCAAATGTGATTGCAAAAAATACTTTCACAAATGTAGTGAATTCTATTTTTAATGTACTCTAGTTTTAATAACATACCACATCATATTTCTTAATTTGAAATTTCTTTAACTTACTTTTTGTTTCAAGAGCTTTTTTTTTCTCTCATTTTTTATCCAAAAGTACCTCAAAAATGAATTTGGGGAGTGTCAACATTTTGTTTCAAGAGCTTTTTTTTTCTCTCATTTTTTATCCAAAAGTACCTCAAAAATGAATTTGGGGAGTGCACAAGTCCAAACGAATTTGGACTGTGCACCAATCCAAATTTGATGAAATAGACACCCATACTTAATACAACAATAAAAAATCATTAATAAGATTTATTATGTGATAATGCTAGTGCTAGAAAGTAAACTTTGATTCCCGAATGGCATTTTCATGAAGTAAACTTTCCATTTGGGAAGTATTTTTATGGTTAGTCCAAACGTAGACATATGAGTCCAAAAATATGAAATAAGTGTTACTAATTTTGATTGTCAAAAGTGATTTTATGCAAAGATGGTTGTAAATATTTTCTAATAATACAATACCTTTGGACACGATAATTCTTCTTGATAATCTGGATCTAAACAAAGTGTTCGTGTAATAATTTACTCTTACTGAATGTTTTTAATTTATTAATAATATTTTGAGAGTCAGAATTAGTATGTTCTTAGTGAAATTAGGACTTCCACATTAAAGAAAGTTTTCAAAAAAAAGACCCAATCAAGGACTTGAAAAATTTTGCATCAAAATATCCAAACTTTGAATTATTTAGGGCTTCTAAACCATGGGATATATGCTTCCACCAAATAAAATTTACACAAAATGCCCCTAGAGAGGATATGTATGTGCAAGCATAAAATTTGTCTAGACGAGGACCGCCGTTTGGCCCAAAATCATGCCTACGTGCATACCCAGGTATTTTTTTTTCAAATTATTTTGGAGAAAGCGTCCCCCATGGTGTAATACTACCTAATACATCATGGGTGATGCTTCTCCTAAAACAAATACCCCAGACAAGGGCATGTACATGCAGGCACAACTTTTAGCTGAACGAGGATTCCCGTCTGGCTTAAATTCACACATGCAGGCACATGCCCCTTTCTTGGACATTTTTTTAAAATATTTTTTAGGAGAAGCATCCCCCATGGTATATACTTATTATTTAAAATGAGAACACAAAATTTTGACATAATCAAATTCAATGATATTGCAAAATACCCAATATTTGAAAAAAAAGAGAAGTATATGTTAAATTTTGATATGTATATATAATATTTCTTGTATACTCCAACAGATGCACTTTTAACAAAAGATTTTCTTGCTTCGGTTGAGCTATATATTGTTGCTCTTCTCTGAGATGATAAGAAAGTGGAATCTATAAATGTTTCTACAAGTTGTGTGACATCATAAACACATGTCAAAACACCCAAAGCAACAGCTTACTGCAATAAGTGTTCTTGCTAGTCACGTAAAAAGTGTCAAATCCCACCTCATCAAAATACACCTACGTGCAAATGGGAGTAAAGGCACAAAGGAGACGACGATCTTTGAAAGTGCCCTCTACTTTATCATCTCCTCCTTCCCATAAGGAGAAAATGAAGTTTGGAAACACACTAGGCTATGACGATGGAATATTCCCATGTATTGTCTAGGGGTTGAATCCACTCTGATGTTTTGTCACCTCAACCCCCATGTTGTGTTGCAAAAATATTAACTTCAATGACATCTTGACAATTGTGATAACATCAGTAATCTTTTTTATCTCAAACTAAGAACACAAAATAATTCATACTGACAAAATATCATGAACTTACAATGTGGGCAATATCTTTTTTGTCATATACCAATCGAGAAATATTGATGGAGCTTTTTCTCTCATCAATTGTTGGAGGTAGTGCTGATGATGAGGCCGCCATATTGGTCTTAACTCCTTGATGTTTCTGTTCCCTTCTGCCTCCAATCTTTCTTAGACCTCATGAAACTCCATCTCTGTAATTGCTGCAGTACTGGAGTCATGCATTTCCTACCACACAGCCAAGATAGGATGCTCCAAAGTGTTTGCTGGTGCCAAATCTGTGCATCCAACCCCTCTTTTAGGTAGTCTAAGTCAATACTACTCTCCTAAGTGGAGAATGCCCCTTGTACTTCATCTTCTCTCAACTTTTTCATGTATTGGATGTCAATCAAAAACAAATATTGTCTATTTTCAATCAAAACATATGAAAGGGTTTGCATCTTCGCCTTTGGGAATGAAACCTAGAAATAGGTTGAAGGGAAGAGGAAGGAAATATGCAAAAAGGACTATTTCTAGAAGAATTACACAATAGACTATTTCCAAGGATACAAAGTGGGTTCCTATAGGACCCGCTTACAGACCTAAAACTTGATCCTTTGAAATTTTTCTAAATTTTTTTAAACAAAAGGATTTATGAATTCTTTGCAACCTATTGTGATGGCCTAAGCCCTAGGCGCTATGCGATATGAAAGATAGAAAAATACACTATGTAATCCAAATATGCAAATCTTCATAGAATGATCAAGAGGCACTTGGTGTCATAGATATGTTGCATGCAGTTGTAACCACTGACCAAAGGGTTGCGGGTACTTGTTGCGACTCTAGGAATTTGTGCCAACCTCATGATAACTCCATAAACTAATAATGCCTTAACACATGCACTCATAATGGAATGTAGAGAGCTGCACTAACTCCTCCATCCTGATTGAGAAGTTAGATTAGTGAGATGCAAAGTGCATTACAATCGATTTAAGCTATGCCAAGGTAGAGAACCTGTGCACTTAGAAATCCAATTTATCCATGGACCACAGCTTGATCCAGCACCAACTAAAAATGTACTTTCATTTTATCTTTAGCCGAATAAGAAAGTACATTCGTTCTAATGATAGCATCAAGATCGGTACTGTGTAATACCGATTCCCCATTGTGGACAATAAATCGATGGTTGTACTATCTTTACTTGTAAGCCCAACCTTTTGGACACCTTCTTCTTCTCAGCAGCACCTCTGTTGTTGACTCAAAGAAGCACCTCAATAGCACCTTTGTCATTGACTCAAAGAAGCACCATCGATATGCTGAATTCTGCATCATCAAGACCATGTTCACCTACATGTTGATCACGTCTCCATTGGCATCGCTCCCGCCTACGCATCTCCCCTACTTTTATCATCCACTGCATCCGGCTCCTTTGTGTTGGATCCACCTGTGCTGGTTCAGACCATTATTCGTGCGGTGGTTGCTCCCGAATTACCACCCTTAGCGGTAGGTTGAGATCTTGTCGCTCTTCGAGTGATGTCGAGTGCTCGAATTCACATGGCGAGAGAGAGGGGGAATCTAGAACTGTGGGAAAGGGTGTGTGCCAATCCGCATAGTGTACCTCCATAAACCGGTTGAAAACTGGTCCGCTACCTTTGACCAAGGGGGTCAAGGCTGCAAGGTGAGCACAAGAGTGCACAGTGCTTTCCAGCCAGAAACACAGTCACTCCATCTTCTCCTTCAACCATTTGACTTGGGTTATTCGCCCTCTGAGCGTGTAGACTCAAGCATTGTAACCATCTTCCCATAACTCCATGAACACGTCCACTGCTAGCACCTTACCTTTATCCACTGTGCACTCGCCACCCTCTGTTGTACCCTGCTGTGATCTGGTCAACGATGGTGGTTGGAGTGCAGCTCATCATAGTTGCCTCCGCAAAAATATCTGCATCCGCACCTAAGAGGCCACTCGCTCCTCCATCGGCATCTAAATCCGGGGGTTGATGCTCTGGCAACTCTCCAAAACAATAGCGGGTTGCTAGTGCGCAATCTGATCATCCCACTTACATCTCATCTCATCTTGGAGAGTGGCCAACAAGTCAATTAGATGGTCCATATCCACTATCATTGACCCAAAAACTATAAAAGGAAATGGCCTAGTTCATCCGACTTTCGTCTGTAGTGTAACTTTACAAAGGTACTGTGAAGGCTCTTCTCATGCAGGTTGCGGACCTGATCTACAGTCTGCTCTACATTTCATACTTGCTCTTCAAGTGTGTGGAGTTAAGGATCGTTCTATTGTATCTGCGCCCGAACTCTGGAGCTCAACGTTCTACGTCTACAATGCATTGTTATCTCTCCACAATCCTCCAGTTGCACTACCTCGGCTTGCTGTGTTGTCCACTGTCTTGACAACAAGAGCAAATAGCATGACATTGGTGAGGGCCTTGCTGTAACGAATAGTACTGGTATCGTTGGAAGCAAGCACACGAGCTGCGTAGATACTGCTGAGGTTCCTTCTATTGTGGGAATCGCATTGCTCAGATTGACGGAGGAACTCAAAATCCTCTCCCACCACTATTGGAGAGAATCCCCAAAACCCGTTGCACTTTCCGAAAGAGGTCCAACATTGAAAATCATAGCAAAAACAGCACTTCCCACACATTGCTGGAATTGAACTTGTGACTCCGTCCGTCCGTGTTGTCCCCGTTAGGCTGGCTATCAATGTTACACTGGGATGGATTCATATAACACTGATAGGTGGCACTTGGGCTACTTTTGAGATTGGTGGTGGCATCATGACTACTCAGACATGGGCTGAGATAATAAAGGTGGGGGCAAGGGTGGCGCCAGCACCACCAAGACTACTATCGCAAGAGGACCACTTGAACCTGGCGCATGTGCTTGTGACGAATTGTGGGCCCCCTAGTGTCTCTTCCTTTTCCTCTGTTGCTCTAGTAAGGCAATCCGCTATGATCATTAGTCCTAGTTACAAAGGAACCTCTGTGTTGCCTATAATAAGGAAGTCAACACTTGTCCAACCTTTCGTGACATTAGCATGCCTCTTGCTGCTACCCTAGCCACCTATGATGCCTTTGCTTAGAGTCTATCCTTTAGAATCACTGCCCATGCCACCAAGTGCATCTCTGCTAGTGTCAATATCCCTTGGGTGCACATGGAAATTGTATATTCCTTTTCTTGAAGGAACAAAGCTTCCACATCTGCTTGCACAAGCTATCATAAAAGATACACTCTTTCTTGGACAACGATACGAGCCCAATCAATGATAGAAAAGCTTCTCAACCATAGCTGGATCAACCTTCATCACATCGTTGAGGCCTCAGAGCAGTGTCACAATATTAGTCTAAATCAGTGCAATGCCCATGGGGCTAGGAGTGGAAGGAGGGGTAGGAAGGAGATAGAGAGTGGGAGTTGATGGAGGAAGGAACAAGAAATTGAGGGCACTAGGAAGAAGATGGACAATCATAAGTGTGAGGTATTGGGAGTGAAGAAAGGGTATAACTAGCCTTGGGTGATTCCATGGATCAATGGTCAAGAATTGCATGGCGGTTGATGACATTGAGCTCGATATCCCACCAACAGTTAAGTGACCATCACAACAAGGAATGCACAATCTCACCATTGGACTCTATGCTCCTACCTCTATCAAAGGAATGAGTACCTCAGGTGTGACTATGGATGGGCATTTAAGGTGGCCTTAATGGTGATATCTCTACAATCTGAATCCATTCACCGGCAGCGGCGGTAATATCCATTCTTGCAGATCCACCAGGTAGAAAGAAGTTGATCCACAATACTCAAAGATCCAAAAGAGCCACTACCACCGCATCTTCATCTTTCTTGGCATGCAACCCATTTCAGCTATTAAAGAGTAGGACCAACTGCCCCTTCTTTAAAAACTTCTTTGATGCCAATTCCACTCTTCTCTTTCTTTGTGCTTGGACTATCTGTGTCAAGTACTAACTTTCCATCCCATCTTCCTCCGATTGCTCTAGTATGTCGTGACGATAGTACTCCATCGACTCCTACAAAAGTAGACCACAATGCAGAGGATTGATGTCTAGCAAGATGGCTCGGTCATCTTCTACAATCTACACCATTGACATGCTTGGCATCTTGCTCGCCATCTTTTGTCATTCCCATTTCTGCTGATCCCATTCCTAAGCCTCTGAAAATTTGTTCCACTGCTAGTGGCCTTCCCCTAGGCACAAAAAATAGGTCTTTGCCCGAGGACCACCCGCCGAGGACCACCCGTCCTCCACCTCCTTGTCCATGGCCATGGCCTCCTCCGCTACCATCACCTCTGGTGGGAGGATGTTCATGGGCTTCTACAGTCCTAGCTTGTTGCACATAAGAAGCTCCGGGCTCAGTGGCTAGGGGCATTGTCCATTGAGTTTTTCCTTGTGCTCATGGGCCTCATCCATTGTAGTCACACTACCCAGTGCCTCATCCATTGTAGTGACACTGCCCAGTGATGTGCATGTTGTTCTAACAGATAGAGCACCATTTTTGGTTCAAGACACACTCTATTGTAGAGTGCCCTAAATTTCTGCACTAAACACACCAAAGGTCTGCATTTGGGTGCCCCGTTGAGAGACTTCTGGATGCCACCGAATTCCCTTTTCCTCCTTTCAAGGTCTTCTTGGGGTTTTTTCTCCTCTTCTACCTCCAATTCATCAGTACTATTGTCAGATGAACTTGCTTCCAAACTATCTTCATTTGACTCCTCACATCACTATCCTGGCGCTTCTTCTTTGAAGACTATTTTTTAAATTTACCCTTGCCCTTGTTGACCCATGATGTTTAGCCATTCTACCCTATAATTCCTCTTCCACATGGATCGTTTAACTAATCAACTCATCCAAGAGTAAAGTTTCTTTGTCCACTATTGCCACAGTCGACCGCACATCCTTGGTCAAACTACTAATGAGTAACTCAACCATCGATCGTTGATTGATTGGAACCCATTGCAAAAGTTACCAGTACTAAGCCGCATAATCCTCCACATTCTTCTCACCTTGCTTCAAGATCGACAATCCTTCCAATGTTGTCTTTTCCTTGCGAAACCGCCTCAAGAAGATGACCTTGATATCATCGTAAGCCTCCAAGTGGTCTAGGGCAAACTCCACAACCATCGTGATGCTTTAACCTCTAGAGTGGACTCAAACATTACTTCCTTCAGTGCTAGATCCAACACACCGAGAACGTTGTGTGCATATATTTTATCAAATTATTTTTGAAATTCCAAATAATAATTTTTGTTCAAAATGTGGACCTTTTTATATATTTTTATTTTTTCAATAGTATTACTATGGGGTACTTATTTGAAAAGTCATTAAAAAACCCTCAACTCTTAAATTCAAAATTGAAATATTCCATTTGTTTCTCATTTGTGCGCAATGTTTCTCACTTCCTATGCAATAGTGTTTATAGCTTCATCTCTATTGCTTACTACTAATGGACATGCACGTCCACACTTGGTTGGATGCCTATAGGATTACAAGCTATGGGATGGGAAAAGTGCTAGGAGAGTATAGTACCTTATTTGACTTGAGTGTTTTGCTAAGGGAAGACCTTCTAGACAAGCATAGCTACCCCAAACTTGGCTACCACTTTAGATTACTTGATTGGGGTGGCAAAGAACTTGGATCCATTCTTGGCATGCTTGGTGTAGGAAGAATGAACCTAGGCCATTCATTACGATTGTGGTGGCTCACGATTCCATTGGAAGACTAGCATGATTTGGATGCCATGAGTCAAGATGCAACTGAGGTGACATAAAGCCTAATTTTCCAATTAGGGCCGAAATCCCCAAGTGCTCCTAGGTACACCTATGCTAGTATGGTAGTAGGCCTATGACTATGGTTAGACTAATTATAAGTTCAACACACTCTACTTTCATGAGACTTAGGAAGGTGATGCCTATTGATAGGTGGGCCCTAAGGTGTGGATAATTGAGTTGATGTACTTGATTGGGCTATGGTTATGAACTGAAGCCTCTGAAGCCTAATTGGGGCCAATGATTGTCGTAGATTCTTGGTTTTATGATAGGTTGGTCATGGTTTGCACAATAGAAGGCCATGGTGACTAAAATTAAAGAAACCTATTTGAAATATTTGTTTGGAAAAATAAATTTAAATAAGGAGACTAGGAACCTACATGGGGCCCCCAATCCTAGCTGAGGTCATGATGGTGAGAGACAAACTTTTGAATTGGGAAATAAAAAGGAACATAAGCTGAAATAATAAGTCTTCCCTCATGCACTAATAAGAAAGATTTGTGACCCTTTTTTATCTTTTTCTTCTTGCCAAATTAGTAAGTGACTTCCTACACTACAAGTGATAGGATGAAGCGACTATAGTAATTGCTATGGTGTGGCTATTTGGGATGCATATTTGCATGACGAATAGCTAATTTTATCTATATTAATGAGAAAAAAAACTTTAAAATCTTAAGTGGTAGTGCCCCTTAAGGTGACCTATCTAGAGAAGAACAAGTTCATTGTGTTTGGTCAATCAGTGTACATGGTTAAGATTAGTATGACAACATCCTTGGGTTATATGTTCAGACTTTTTGTCTAGAATGGCTCACTTTGGAGAGGACCAAAGGGATGTGTGGCATACAGTGGGCCAATGTGGCCTTACATCTTTATCCATTTTAATTGCATCCCAATGGCATGAAGGAGTGATTCCAAAGATTTTTATCAATGCATTCCATTGTCCAAAAGTTTGTAGAGTTATCTAGGGAACATACTCAATATATGATTGGTTTTTCCTTGCATCCATCTAGGAACATATTCAATAGACTGGGAAAGATAGTCAATAGGCGAGTGGTTGCTTCCTCGCATCCATTTAGGAACATAGTCAATAGATGAGTGGTTCCTTCCTCACATCCATCTAGGAAATTCCAAAAAGCTTAGTGATGCAATAACTCGAATCCTCACTAGCTAGGTCAACACTAAAAGGGAATTCGAATGAGGTCCTCTGTCTGATCGGCCTCACAATGTGTTCCTTCTACCATGTTATCTCACACTCTATCCAACTTGCATGGGGGAGATGAGGGTCAATATTGTTAAAGTCTTCCAAAGACCAAAAGGGTTTATTAGACTACATACATCATGTTACATGATATTGATGTGTCTTAAAGGCATCATTGGACTAAGTCATTGTCATGGATGAGCATGCAACCTCCATCTAGCACATAAGGAGTCTATATGTAAGGAGACTACATAGAAAAAGAGCGTTGTTCAAAAATCGATTATAGAAAGTAGCATCAAAATGCTTTTGGAAGGTATATACAGAGGCGCCTACTAGGACTGGCATATGATCATAGCACTAAGTTCTCACAATAAAGGCTATAATATGTCTTTGGCAATCCAAGAGTATCCTATGCTCTTGTTGCCCCTAGGTCTTACTCTATCATTTGGCTTGAACTATCTCGATGGCAACTCCTATCATCTGTGCCCTCAATTGATTAGTCAACAAGGCTTCAACTAAACAAGTGGATCTATTATTACTTTTAGGAGTGTGCCATCACCTTGCTTGCATTAAATCTAGCAAATAGAAGCACCACATGCACTTTGCAAGATCATTGTGGCCCAATCACACCTTATGGATGTATTTTGTTGGATATGGAAGACAACATTATTTGGAGACATAGAAACAGAGTAGTAGCACTAGGTTCCTTACAATAGCTAACTCTACTAACATGTTGTAGTCTAGTAGAGTTAGTGGACAGTAGCCCTTTAGTGGGATCCCACCATTGGAGAACTTGAGGCACAAAGATGCTTAAACATTCCTTCCACTCAATAGTTGTTACCAAGAGACTCAAACACAACTCTTTACCATTTTTATGCAAACTAGTGACTATCAACCTTTCTTTGCTACTCATATGCTTCATCTTTAGTCTATGTGGACTATTGTCAAACTCCTACTACATTCGATGGATAAAGACTTCTCCTACTGTGATATGAAAATATGGATGGCAAGAAACTTGTGAACTATAATTTTTGTTAAGGATAAAGGTCGAGAGTATTCCAAAAATATTATATGTCAAAGAGTCACGATCCATGTGAGTTAAAGGAAGATCATGTTCTAAGTTATAATAATTACAGTATTGCTGAGGTGTTTTCTGCTCATGGGTGAAATTTACGACTTTCACACAACTTTCTTTTATGCAATGTCTCTAGCTTAGAATAGACAAAGGAAGGGAAAAAATGTTTGTTTATTTTATTTCTAGTCGACAAAGAAGGAGAGGAATCGGAAAGATAATAAAGAGCCTCTATAGCAACTATTACTAGAGGGACAGAATCAAGAATGACATCTAATAAGTTTCATTGAAGACTACATTTGTCTTTTAAAATGTGCTAGAGAAAAAAAAGCTGAACCACTATAAAAGCTAGTCTTGGATAGAGTCTTCAAAGACCCTGATGTTTTTGAGCTAATCATTTCGAGCTTTATTTTAAAGATATGATTCATTTAAATTTGACCCTTGTTTTAAAGATATGATTCATTTACATCCCATATCTAATACTTTCATCATGAAATTAAATAATCATTGTATTGGCATTTAACCTTTAAGCTAGTGCATGTTAGAACATCCAAAGTATTCATTGTATTGACATTTAATCTTTAAATTAGTACATCTTAGAACATGAAAAAGGATTCATGGTTTATCCATTTCATTTAAAAAGCTTGCGAGTTTTTCAAAAAACCATGATATCTTATTTACTTTAAAGGAAGATCATGTTAGTATAAGATGGTACATACCTGGAATAATCTCACAACTTTCATATTGGAACAATCATATCTTGATCTTGGATGTTTTTCTACTCTTGTGTATTCTTTTCATGATTCCTAAAGTAGAAAATCCAAAATTTTTAAGTTTAATATTTTGCAATATATATCAAGATATAAAACATTAAATGTAGAATGGCACTTGTCATCACCTTATAGTAAAACAAGGCTATAATCTACAATAGTTATAACTTACAAGGTTGAATATTTCCACAAATTTTGATGCAATGCATACAAAATTCAATTCTTAGAAGCATTGATCCAAGTGTTGTCCCTGTTTGCAAACTCTAATCATGACATTTGGGAGCTACCCTAATCCACCTCACACTGGGGGGGGGGGGAGAGAGAGAGAGAGAGAGCCACACTAATAAAACATTAAGAAAAGCACACGTAAATTATGAAAACTTCAATCAATTCCACATCCATTATTCCATCCTCTAGATTTCATCACTTGAACCCAATTTAAAACATGTTTACCCATAAGTAAGAAGCCAAGGTTTTAAGTATTTAAAAGAAGAAGAAAAAGAAACAATGTTGTACACAATAAGATGGAGTTATGATGTTTCTATTGGATCCTTAACTACAGGGAGATGAGGATCTTTTATTTTTTCATCGTGGCAATTTATGTATTACCTAAATGAAGCCAAAATACATGACATAAAGAAAATCACACATCCAAACAATCACACCATAACATTATACATAGTCTAAACAAAGTTCCATTTAAAAAAATCACCAATCTATATAAACACATTCCCATTTTAAGAAAACAACACATCCACACAAACATATCACACCAGACACAAACGTATCACATACACATAAGAGAGAGAGAGAGAGAGAGAGAGAGAGAATTTAATGTGCAAGCATATAAGACACGAGCATATAAGAAAACATCTTATAATATTATTGTGATAAAATCCATTCAATGTACAAATAAGAAAACATCTTAGTAATGATATTGAAATAAATACTACTATACCTAAGTATAAATAAGCAAATAAATTGATAATATTTTTATGAAATTGTTTACCTTGCAGTTTTACCAAAGATGTGTCAACTTGTTTTGGCTACATTAGTCCACACATGTTGAAAAACTGCCCAAATGCCGCTAGGTGGTAGCCCAAGATGTGTCGAGTATAGGGGGTCCCACTCCCCTATGTCTTATCCACACCTTAAACCTCCTCATTCCCCAAAAATCCCTCGAAGGGATATAAGATGGGTCTTCATATTAGGCCTTATAGCCAAGGCTCTATCAATCATGCATTTGTATATGGGATTTCTTATCCTTCATCTTTCCATGTGTCAACCACACATGCCAAGGACCTTTTAGCCCCCTAATCTCTTTATTAGTCCATGGTACCATGAAGGGATTAGGACCATACCAAGGCCCCTTTTTCCAACACCCCTCCATAGGCCTAACACTCAAATATAGAACTACCAATCATGCAATCGCCCAGTAAGATCCCAAGCCACCAATCAAACAATTGCACAGTTCACTTATGTAGGTCATCAATTCCCGCACCACTCATCAAACCATAGACAACACACACACATAGTACACTAGGGTCTTCAATTCTTGCATGTGCGAGTTATAGTAGCAACCACCAGAGAGTCAAGCACGGCAGCTTTCATAGCCAAATAGTCATCACTGCCAAGTCAGAGACCATTACCCCTATCTTTTATAGCACAACGTGCAACTACACATGCTACACCCATAGTCCGCAAGCCAGCTACCTGCTCTGATACAATGTTGGAAAACTGCCTAGATATTGCCACATGCTAGCCCAAGATGCACCGAGTACTGAGCATTCCACTCGCCCGCCTTCTAGCCATCCCTTAAACCTACTCACTCCCCAAAAAGTCCCAGGAGGAATATGAGGAAGGTCTTCATATTAGGCCTTATATTGAAGGCCCATCAATCACACATTTGCATATGGGATTTCTTATCCTTCATCTTTCCACGTGTCAACTGCATGTGCCAAGGGTGTTTTAGGCCCCTAATCTATTTATTAGTCCATGGTACCATGAGGGGGTTAGGACCATATCAAGGCCCCTTTTTCCAACAACAGTCGCATTACATTGAAGAATACATATTCAGCTAATGGTAGTCCCTCAAGATATGCACAACATTGCATCCTGGATAAGGAGTTTCTCCTTTTCTTTTTAATCAAGTTTGGAGTACTAAATCCTTGCTCATATGATGCAATTCTATAACAATATAGCATAGCAATCCCCACTAATTGCTATAGCATTGAATACTTTCTCCTTATTGCAATGCTTTTTTTGACGAACTCATTTATCTCTTAATCCCAATTATTTATTTTCATGTTAAGCCTATAGCTTCAAGTGTCGCTATTATAGTCCTTTTTCTTTTATGTACATCAATCAATGTCTCAAATATATCTAAATCATGTCATTAAATGCTCTATGTATGCAAATAGTTTGACACATAGCACCACAAAGAGATGAACCCGAAGAAATAGTTGACCTCTAAATGGCCCAAAGGTGGAAAGAATGGGATATCTTGAATTATCGTAACTAAAGACATTTATGACGGCTTGTTGAACTTGGCTATATATAGATATTTCCAAGACTTTTTTGGTTTCAGGTTCTATTTCTCGCTCACTAATTACTTCAATCTCAATATTAATGAGACTGACAACATATGAAATCTTGACTCTATGTATTGGTCTTGACACCTTTAGTAAGAGCATTAGGCTGGATATTGATTGATCCAAACTTACCAAACTCGCCTCTTGTGACCTTTTCTACTTTACAAAAGGTGCTAAAAGTTCTACTCATCTTACAATGAATCCTGCCAATCGAAATTTGTACTATATAGGTCATTCTCTCATTGTATGGTATTGCTCATTTCCACTTACAACATGCTCTTACTGAAAATAAAAAGATTCATCTGTATGGTGGAGAGACTACATTGCTTTGGCTCCACATTGAGGGCATCCCCTAAGGACCTTGTGTCATGGAGGGGAAAAAGAGGAAAAATAGTTATGATGTGCAAATGTACAAGGGACAATATAACAAATAGGGGGTAAATAAAGTGGGACCACGGGAATAGCCCCATGCTCTAGACCTCATAGAGTTATTGTTGCTCATCAGTTAAGCACGAAGAATAGCAGGCCAAGCATTAAGGGCTCAACACAACAAGAGTACATATTTGAGAAATATTGATTACAATGTGATGTGATTTGGAAAGCTAGTATAGCCAAAAGAAACTGATTCACTGAGCTCAAATTTCTCTTGAAATTTA
The DNA here is from genome assembly GCF_047967505.1 of Dipteris shenzhenensis. Lineage (NCBI taxonomy): Eukaryota > Viridiplantae > Streptophyta > Polypodiopsida > Gleicheniales > Dipteridaceae > Dipteris > Dipteris shenzhenensis. Next base: position 9,794,415 of record NC_141617.1, on the reverse strand, counting down.
GTGAGGAGAGAGAGAGACATGAAAACGATAGATGAATTAGTGGGGAATTATGATAAGGTGACAAGCCATGACCAATGAAGACAATCAGGAATTGGGAAATTGTGATAAGGTGACAAGCCATGACCAATGAAGACAATCAGGAATTGGGACAATAAATTTTATCAATTGGATCGTCCTGGGCTTCCTACTGACTTACCTCTTTCACACCAACACAATAAAAAGCTGAGCCTAGATCCCACGAGCCAAAACTAGGGGCACAGCAACACTACTTAATGACTATGTGGGAGAAGGCAATGCAGGTGGGGAGGAGGGACTAGAGGGAGAGCCATGAATAGCATAGGGGGAAGTGGTCGACGCAGAGCAGTATGAAGCGAAGACGTACAATTCGATCTCGTTGCTTCCAACAAATCGATAGAAGATCAGTGACAAGCAACATACGTTTAGTAGACAAGGGACAGGCATTAGAGATGGGCCTAATCACAAGTGACGCAGCAAGCAATTCAAAAGGCTCAGAGGTCTATGCAGCATGTGGAACATCCTTTGGAGTATCCTAGGAACCGATATTAGGAGTAGATCCTTGTTAAAAGGACAGAGGACAATAAACAATGTGGTCGAAAACCATCAAAAACACCATGGAATTGTGAGAAACCTACCACTCAGAACAATGGATAAACAATGTGGCTCCAGATTTCCATATTCATCAAAAAATTATGCAACAGCTCAGCACAAGTTTTCTTCGCCTTCATTGTCATTTCGTTCACACACCCCAGAAACCCTTCTGCTCTTGACAGCCAATATCTTCGTTGTCCGCAATCTTGAATCCCATGTTCCATTTGTCTACCAAGAGTTTGCACCCATCAATACTTGATCTGTGTGAATCGGCCAACACGCCATTAGAACTCCCACCCTATGCTTTCAAGCAAGTTCCCATAACTAATGGGCTTCTGTATTAGCTTCAATCCTTGCATAAAATCTAGATAATGATATATTGACATTTTGGAAGCTTTTAAAATATGTGACAAAAGATGTATTGCATGATTGGTAATTTAATGGAATTTCTAGATATCTGTTTTGCATACAAGATGTTTCACACACCTTAAAAGTACTTTAAACGGGATAGAACAAAGTTGAACAGTGTGCAACCACTCAAACAGAATAGGAAAAGGGCACAACACTAGCAATGAAGCAAATTTTGAACGAAAGACACAGTTTCTTTGCACGAAGTAAAGCATAACAAGCTTATCGAACAAAACCATCACACGAAGATAAGAGGTTGAAGGGGGGGGACTTAGGCAAGAAGAATCTTACAACACAGTACCTTGGGATTCAAGTCACATAAATGCTTGAAAGAGAGAGTGAGATGAAACCCCTTTAAGTGAAGTAATAACCTTCGTGTTTCCTCAATGAAATGATAACCCTGCCAGCTGAAAGAACTCTGTGATAGAGCTCTGAGACTCAATCAACCAAGGACAAAGTCTGCTCCAATCTTCGTGCTCGAAGTATCCTCTCGTGGTGTCTAAGTGCCTCATGAATGAAATTTGCCAAACATCGTTGGTTTGGGTAGGAGAAGAAACAAGCCAAAATCCCATAGCTATCTCTGAAGAGGCAGTAGAAACGCCCTCGGATCTCATAGTAAATAGGACACATAAAGATGAAATGCTCCTCTGTCTCAACCTCCTGCATGTCACACAGTGTGCATATGCGCCTCTCCCTGGGCACTTGCTTTGCTCTGTCGTCCGCTCTCGATACAAAGTTTGTGTAAAGAGACCCGAACTGTCCAAGAGAGATCCTCAGCCAGTGGGGTAGGTGAATCTACATGTATCCTAGTGGGTCAATGAAACCCTCCATTATGATATGTAAGAAGTGATCTCTGTAGAAGCTAAGCTTCACTGGGAGTTCACTCGGTCCCAACCAGGTCTGAAATATATGTAGCTATAATAGACCCTCATGGATAACCTGCTTGACCTCATGTGATAGGAGGGGAGAAAATGAAGCATTCATGCTGTACTGGAAGGGAGGTAGTTATCTATGTGGAGCCCCAATTGCTCAAACCATCTCTCTGTGCATGCATACCAGCACCTTTGGTCCCCTCCTGCTGCAAGTGCCATAGAAGAGGATAGAGCTACATGGTAACCTGCTATGCCCAGAGGTGTAATCCCCATATTTCCTGACTTGGTACATATACGTGATGACCTGAAATGCAGCATCTAGCTATAAAGAGGGTGACCCAAGCTTAGCTTGAATGATCTGGTGAGGAACGGATGGCTTACCATGAATCATCGGTGATAACTAAGAACCTGTAGCCACTCCACACATGGGCCCACTCTGTATCCAACAAGTCTCGCTCCCAACATGGGCGGCCATACATCCCTGTTGGGCGGACCAAGGAGTCAAAAAGCAACCCCTTGGTACATGGATCCTGAAAGTGTGAGCAGAAGCACTGCCTTTGTAGTTTGGCCAATGAAGCATACCCTTTGCTCAAGCATGCTTGCATTGCGGGCTCTTGACACTCTGTAAATCTGCTGACCTCAGAATCAAGTACTAATGCATAAACCTTGGACACGACATGTCCAATCATAATGGTCATGTAGTTCTCCGGGCTCATGGGATCCCCTACCTTCTGGATGGAGAGATAGTATTAATGATCCAAGTGCGTGGAAACCCCAAACAAACAGCTTCATTAAAGAGCTTTGCTAAGATCGAGGCTAGGAGGTTAATCCCATATGCAATGAACTCAGTGCATAGCCTCTCATGATCCTTTGCTTGGCCATTATGAAGTTTCATTACGGCATCCTTTACCCCTCCTCTTGTGAAGAGGGTGCAAGATGTGGGGTGTGGCATGTGTGAGAGGTTAGGGACTGGCAGATCTGGCATGTCATAAAGTGTGCATGCATAATCAAACGAGATGTGAGTGTCAGTGAGTGGTGAGAGGGACCATCCTTCTAGAAATCTTTGCCAGAAGTCCTTAGAGTTGTTACTAAACAAAATGTTAAGTAGCTCCTCCTCAATCCGATAAATGAAGTCTAATTTCTTCCTCCATACCAGCCTATGGTACTCACGTAGCATATCTGGTGCACTCAGAAGACTGTTTTTGGTTTTGAATCTGAGGTGATTGTAAAGAATAAGGGAGAGAGATAGGAGACTCAAGTTCAGCTTTCTTCACAACACACAAAAGAGAGAGGACACAAGGTTGGAGGGTGAAGCCTTTCTTCACTTTTGCACAACAACGACAATACAATAGAAGAGGGAAATACCCTATATGTCAAAACCTAGAATACGTGGTTCATATGTGAACCCAAACCAAAAACATACGTGGTAGTCTAACTACACCACGAGTACAACTAACATAGGCGGTGACATAAATGATAGTCATCCAGGAGAGCTTGATATCTCAACACTCCCCCTCAAGCTCAAATCCATTTCACGTACACCAAGCAAGCTCCTAAATCTGCGAAGCTTCTCAGTACCCAATGCCTTCGTAAAAAGATCAGCCACCTGCTCCTCAGTGCTGACATAGACAAGATCAATCTCACCAGCTAGAACCTTCTCTCTCACAAAGTGATAATGCACCTCAATGTGCTTCGTTCTAGCATGATAAACTGGGTTATTAGCAAGCATGATGCTGCTAATGTTGTCACAATGAATGACAACTGCTCCATGAATTGGCTGTCCCATATCTGCAAGTAGCTTCCATAACCAAGCTACCTCACATGCAGCCATTGCTGCACCCCTGTACTCAGCCTCTGTGCTCGACAAGGCAACTGTTGGCTGCTTCTTGCTGCTCCAACTGATGGCACCACTCCCAAGGGAAAACATAAAACCACTAGTAGATCTCCTGTCTGAGACACTACCAGCCCAATTAGCATCTGTGTATCCATGTACCTGTAATGCACACCCAGCTTCATAAAACAGTCCATAATGCAATGTGGACTTCACATACCGCAGTATGCGCCTAGCCGCATCCGAATGTGGCTTCCTCGGTGCCTGCATAAACTGGCTCACCAGCCCCACAGCATAGCTCAAATCTGGTCTGGTTATAGTCATGTAAATCAAGCTACCTACTATGCGCCTGTACATAGTAATATCTTCAAGAAGCTCACCTGTCTCTTGAGCTTCACATTCTGCTCCAATGGAACAAAGATAGGCTTACAGCCTGTCATCCCATATTTGGACAGCATGTCCAAACCGTATTGCCTTTGCAATAGCCATATCCCACTCGGGGATCTAATAACCTCAATGCCCAAGAAGTAACGCAGCTCTCCCAAATCCTTCATCTCAAATTTCTGCTTCAACAGCAGCTTCACTTCATTAATGTCTGCATCACTATCACCTGTAATAATCAAGTCATCAACATAGATGACTATAAGCACAATCCCTCTGTTTGTCCTTTTCACATAAAGTAAAAAATCTGAATTGGAAATCTGAAATCCAATAGTGACAAGATATTGCCCTATCTTGTCTGACCATGCCCTCGACGCCTGTTTTAAGCCATACAAGGCTTTGCGCAACCTGCATACAAAATCGGGGTGTGAATTATCCTCATAACCTTCTGGCTGCATCATATAAACCTCTTCCTGCAAATCACCATCATGCAAGAAGGCATTTTTCACATCCATCTGATGCAAAGACCATCCCTTTGCAGCAGCCATAGCAATTACTGCTCTCACGGTTGCCATCCTTGCAACTGGGCTGAAAGTTTCCTCATAGTCAATTCCATATGTCTGTGCAAAACCTTTGGCAACCAATCTTGCCTTGTACCTGCTAACAGACCCATCAGCATTGTGCTTTACTTTGTAAACCCACTTGCAGCCAATAGCCTTCTTATCATGAGGCAAAGGCATCAAATCCCAAGTGTGGTTTGCATCCAAGGCAGCCATCTCTTCATCCATAGCTGCTTCCCAATTTTTATGCCCTGCTGCATCCTCAAAACATGTGGGCTCTGGCTCCTCTAGAACCTTGACCATATAAGCATAGTGATGTGCTGTATACCCATCATATCTCAGCCTGTCAACTGGATACTTAATACGAGTGGACCTCCGTACAACTGGATCAGTTGCAGGAGTCTTTAAATCATGCCTGCTTTTCCTTGCACCAGGTGTAACAACAGAAGGAATCCCAAGTTCCTCATCAAGGCTCATTTCAGAGCCGCTTGACTCTCCATCAACATGAGAGCTACCAGCAGACACATCAAACACTGGAGCATGGTCTACTTTTTCTTTTCCCTTATGTGATACCTGCACAACACTATCAGGGCTGCCATGTGACGATTCACTAGATCTCAATCTCCCTGTCCATGCATTAGATCCACTAGTAGAGGACTCTCTGGGTCCACTCAAGGCTTGAGATTGCTGCTCTGCATTTATTGCAGCATTCCCATTTCCTGTATCTGCATCTCCTACCATAACAGTTGGTGCATACCAACTGCTCATTTCATCAAAAACAACATCTCTGCTCACTTGCATTTTGCGGGTGGAAGGGTTATAACAGCGATACCCTTTCTGGTGCTGAGCATATCCAATAAAGATGCATTTTTCTGCCTTTGGATCCAGCTTTGTTCTCTTCTCATCAGGAACATGAACATAAGCTATGCAACCAAATACCTTCAAGTGAGAAATATCTGGTTTTTGGCCTGTATACATTTCTTCAGGCGTCATGCCATGGACAGCTGCAGTGGGGGTTCTGTTCATAATATAAACAGCAGTTGCTACTGCTTCAGCCCAAAAATAATCAGGCATGTTTTTCTCATTTAGGATCGCCCGTCCTACTTCTGCAATATGCCTGTTCTTCCTTTCTGCAACCCCATTCTGCTGAGGGGTAGACCTGCATGAGTACTTCCTTTGAATTCCCTGTTCTTTCAGATATTCACAAAATTCTTCTGAAAAGTACTCTCCCCCTCCATCAGATCTTAGCACTTTAATATGCACACCTTTCTCTTTTTCAACCATGGCCTTAAAAGCCTTGAAATGGCTGAACACTTCACTTTTGTGCTTCATAAAATAAATCCACACCTTCCTAGTGTAGTCATCAATAAACGTCACATAATAATGGCATCCACCAATAGAAGCAGCTTTGGTTGTCCAAACATCTGAATGGATCACTTCCAAAGGTCTTCTGCTCACCTTAGCATTTTTGGGAAATGCATGTCTGGCCTGCTTACCCATTTGGCATGCTTCACATACCTTTTGCATTCCCTCAACTCTAAATTTAGGCAAACCTGCAACAATGTTTTTCGTTTGCATAGATTTCAGCCTTTGTATATTCACGTGCCCAATGCGCTTGTGCCATATCTCAATATCTGCAATGACACCTCTCCCATGCGCAAACATAGCAGCTTTCACCTCAGGCATATCAACATCCAAGGTGAACATTCTTCCATTTTTGTTGCCTTTCGCAACCAAGCGGCATTTATTTTTCAAGTCCTCAACAAAGCATCCATCAGGATTAAATCTAACCTGTAGACCTTGCTCAACCATCTGGCCAACTGAAACCAGGTTCTTAGAGATTTTTGGAACATGAAGTACATCTGCCAAGTACTTCATTTTGCCATCCTGCATAGCCAATGGCACTTTACCAACCTGCGTAATTGGGTGCGCAGTATCATCACCTGTTTCAACATAACCTGGCTTATCCAAATTTCTAACATCATGAAACCACTCACCATGACTGGTCATGTGGTTAGAGGCACCTGAATCAACATACCAAACATCATTGCAAGCTGCAGCATCTCCTGACATGGAGTTAACCATATGCTGCATCACAAAAAGGTGCTCATTTCTGTCGTCACCATGCCCACTTGATGATGCATAGTTGCTTTGCTGCAACTTCCCACTTTTGATGTCATTCTGCTTTTTATAGCATGTATTCTCCTTGTGTCCAGGCTTTCCACAATAATAGCATTCTGTGCTGCTATTTACTTGCTGGTTCCTTTGCCATGAACCACGGCCTCTTTGGCTCCCCCTGCCTCTAGAACTACCACGTCCTCCTCCATAGGACTGGTTTTCCTGTTGTTGCTGTTGGTTCTGATTTCCTGCACGGCCACCAAAACGGCCTCTTCCTCTACCCCTGCCTCTACCTGTATTCGAGTAGAAAGCAGTCTCTTGAGAAGTTGAGGTGGCTGAACCACCATTCCTTTGCTCTTCACTCAGCAAGAGAGCAATAAGTTCCTGAAAATCAGGAAATGTTTCACGGACTCCAATGGATGTCCGAAACTGTGCATAATCTTTCCCAAGACCATCCAAGGTCACGGACACTAAGTCCTCATCATCAACAGGTGCTCCAATGGAGGCAAGAGAATCTGCAAGGCCTTTCACCTTCAAAGAATACTCATTTATATTCAGATTTTTCCTTTGCACATTGTGCAACTCCTGCTTTAGCTGCATCTTTCGTGCTTTGGTATTTGTGCTATACAACTTCACCAATGTATCCCATGCCTCCTTAGGCGTCTCTACATCCTGTATATGCACAATCATAGAATCTGAAATGCTAACAGACAGCCAATACAGGCATTTTCTGGCTTTTTCATGCCATTCTTTAAAGGCCTTCAATTCAGCAGGAGTGGGAGCAGCACCCAAAACTTGTTCTGTAGTTTCACCACTGATGTAATCCCAAACTCCCTTTCCCATAAGGAAGTTTGTCATCCTGAACTTCCATGCTTGGAAGTTGTTCTTGTCAAGCTTCTCACTGACAATGGTAGACAGATTCTCAGACATTTTACAAATCACGAATTGCAACAGCAACCTGTAAACACAGCAAATGCCTCACAAGGGCAAATAGCAAAACTTCTGCAAAAGGCCTCACAGGGGCAGATCTGCAACACTGACGAAAGTGGTATTTCACCACATAGTCACTTCCTAGTGACGATTTTGCATCAACAGGCAATAGGCATGAAACTGCAACTCCCAATATCTCTGCACAAAGGCATACGATGCAATTTCTGTGGCACCTTTCCACCGACTAGCCGTGCAGTGGTCGCACAAGCGAAAAACAGGGCCTTTTTCTGAGTGCCTGCGAAGAACTTGCGCCTTCAAAACGGGCCCCGAAACGGCCTCAAATCAAAAAAATAAAGTCACCAAGGGCTTTGCCCTCACCCGCAGCATATACTGCGCTCTCGCCACACCGCGAAGGGCCTCTCAATCTGTAACAGTGCACTCCTGCACTTCTGGCTGTGCTACCTGCAGAGATTTGCTCCCAAACTCGAAATAGGAAAGCTACACTGGTCCTCTTACCAGGACACCACAAACTTGGCTTGCTTTCTTGAGCTCCTTACCACGAACAAGGCTCTGATACCATGTAAAGAATAAGGGAGAGAGATAGGAGACTCAAGTTCAGCTTTCTTCACAACACACAAAAGAGAGAGGACACAAGGTTGGAGGGTGAAGCCTTTCTTCACTTTTGCACACAACGACAATACAATAGAAGAGGGAAATACCCTATATGTCAAAACCTAGAATACGTGGTTCATATGTGAACCCAAACCAAAAACATACGTGGCAGTCTAACTACACCACGAGTACAACTAACATAGGCGGTGACATAAATGATAGTCATCCAGGAGAGCTTGATATCTCAACAGTGATGGCGTAAAGTCTTACGCTTATCATAGTACCAGCTATTATAGGGTATGGTTACACTCATCATCGTATCAGCTATTACAGGGTATGGTCTCAGGGGGTAGTGGGTGGGTGGAGCGGGTGGTGTGAAGAAAAGTGTGAAGGGTAGCCTCGTGTAGTGAGAGGGTGACCAAGGCAGCATGATCCTCTAAAAGGGGTATGAAGTCAATATAAGCGAGAAGTATGTACAGACAGCCAAAGTAAGAGTGATCACGGTCAAAGCATATATCATGATAGGTGGAGTAAGAACTTAGTGAGGTGGAAGGTGCTATGCGAAGGTGAGTGGAGATGCTAAATAAAAGATAGGTATGATCAGCCCTTGGAGGGAGAGGTGCTACAGTGAAGTTAGTGATGCACAATGTGAAGGCAAGGGATCCCATGATGTAATCAACAACACTGGAGCCTCCCCCATGTGGAAAGCATGTGAAATTGCCTGAGGCGGGCCATCTGTGAAGACCATTATAGATAATGAAATCATGCATCCTACCGAGGTTTAATAGGACCTGCCATAAGATGTGTATGGACCTTGTCTGTCAACCAAAACCCATAGCATACCTGCCTCCTCAAGGTCAATGTGTGGTAGTAGAGTGGAATCATCCCTGAAGTTGAGAAGTGTACCTGATGAGCGCCTGTCCTCACGTTGAAGTCCCCCACAAGGACTTCTCTACGGCTAGAGAAGTCAACAATGGATTGATAAAGAGTAGTAAATGGAGATGTCTCATCCTCACCTCGAAAATCTCTGGCGAAGTGGGAGGACTCAGGGGGGAAGTAGCAAACTACAACAAATAGATCCTGGTTGTCCATGTGCCGAATCCAAATCTAAAGAAACCTGGAATGTGCATCTCTCTGCTCTATTGAAATGGTCCCCAAGAGTGTGGATCTAAAAAGGATTGCAACTCCACCTAAACCTCGAACTCTCCGTGTATCCCTCGTCTCATCTCTGTAGGAACACTCCCATGTATATCCGTTGACTACTGAAAGTGGGCGCTCTGGACTCTGATGTGTCTCTGTATAGAAGACTATGTCGTGACCTGTATAAGATTCCAAGAAGTTCTCTCGTTTTGACCATAAGGTACCATTACAGTTCCAAATGGTGTAGGATAAGGTCTCGGATATATGAGTCTCAAAGACCCTGCTTCCCTATGTAGGGAAGGGGGCAGGTACCCTATGGGGGCTTGTAAGAAGTTGTCCCTCTCATACCACTGCCCACTTCTCCTTTTTCCAGACTTGATCCCGTTGCTACATCAAAGAGCGTCTCTCCTCAACTAGTAGAGGGGTGAGGTCCTCATCCATGGAGATCGTTGGCTGATCTTGAAGGACTGCCTGCATCATAGAGATAAAAGTCGTGCCTAAGTGTCATGAAACTGTATGATTAGGGATTTCTCTTAGTTTGAATCTCTCCCCACCCGCCATGCCCTCTCTATCCTGTGCTCAGCCACACCTAGAGTAGCGGCCACAAAAGCAGTCACATTTACCATTGGTGTAGCCTCAATGCATGGGATCCCGTGTACTCTGATGTTGAGAGCTTTACTGTCTCTCTCTATTGCTCCATGAGGGTAGCCAAAATGGTTACTCTTGTGGGTTTTCGTTTGGCTACGTCAACCCATCTGGATGTCTCAATAGCAGATTACATGCTCGCAATCTGTGCCTCGAAAACCGGGGTACTCCTTGGGACTTTGTATGGCTGTGACCTCTTGCCAAAGCTACAAAATATCTTGTCTAAGTCCTTGAATGAGACCAACCTACGCCCGAATGGCCTGCGCTTGCTCCTGTATGATGCGGCTCTGCTCCTGTATGATGCTACTCTACTTCTGGTTGAAGCGGACCTGGTCCCATGCAAAGCAAGTCAGCTCCAATCGCACTCACAAAAACTATATATTTCCATGAGCAAGGTCTCCTAGGCCTCCAGTGTATCAACCCACCCGTGTCCTAGCTAAAACTATGATAGTTGTGGCATGAAAGTGTGGGACTGAGTCCGGAAGCTTGACGGTGATTGGGTGAACTGGGTGAAGTACGGAGATGACATCGGAATGGATGAGGCAATCCCAATGGGATGTGGGAGCGTGGGCTGACTGAGAGGGAGAGGAGAGAGTGAAGCGTAATGCAAAGCATATGACACCTCCGAAGTAGGTATCGTACGTGGTGCGAGAGCTGTAACCAGAGAGGAAGGAAACAACCGGTGACACGGACATAAGTATGTCATTGATAGTGGCTATAGCTGTAGCTAGGGATGTGGGGGCTATAGCTGAAACTAATGCTGAAGTATAAGCTTAAGTCGAAAGTGAGGATGTAGAGAGAGCTGAGATTGAAGCGAGGGCTGAAGCCAAAGTAGAGATAGAGGGAGCTGAGACTGGAACTGAAATTGAAACTATATCGGGCACTGAAGCCAAAGTAGAGATAGAGGCTGAAGCTGAGGCTGAGGTGGGTCCTGCCTTTGCTTTGCTGTCTACCCCGAGTCCACTTCAGTTGTAATGTGTGTTCACGTCATCAAGTTTTAGTTGTGTTGTCTGCTTTTTTTTTTTTGTTGTCTAAATTCTTAGCTTTGTCCCCTTTTCTCTTGGACTAATTTGTGTCTTCTTTGGTGCAGGTCTTAGTGCCTGATTGGGAGCGGGAGCACCGACTCCCCCCACATGGCAGGAGGCAAGCCTAGGACGAGGGGGTTTAGTCGGAGGTGGGGAGGCAAAGTGGCAGCCGGGGGTGGAGAGGTAGTCAGAGGTGGAGAGACTGAGACTATGTAACAGACAGGGGCGGGGAGGAGTGGGGAGCCTAGATGGAGAGACCTAGGCGGCAGGGGTGGAGCAAGCAGCAAGGAGGCTGAGGCGAAGAGGGGCAGAGGGCCTAGGCCTAGGAAAGGAACCTAGCTAGAGGGAGGTTGCTAGTGGGAGGGGCAACGCGTAGTAGCAGTGGGAGCCACAGCAGGAGCGGCAGCAGGAGCAGCAGCAACACCAATGGGTGGAGGCTACTGCAGGCAGACGAGCAAGGGGAGAAGCTCGTTGTGCAAAGGGCAGGGCAGAGCTGGAGTGGAGTGGCATGGAGGGGCAGCAAGCAAGAGTGGAGTGGGAGGGGTAGCACCAACGGGCGAGGTAGCGGGGTAGGAGCAATGTGAGCAAAGCAGGGTGGGTAGAGAGGTACGACAGAGAGGATGAGCGGAGGGGGAGGCTGAGCGAAGAGGCTGAGCAGAGAGGGAGAGCGGAGACAGAGAGAGAGAGAGAGAGAGAGAGAGAGAATGTTTAGGATCAATGCAGCCTTAGCTAAAGGATGTGAAGAATGCAAACATAGAGAAGGCCGACATGTATAAGGAGACCTACAAATCACGAAGGGGAGCAAGTGACCGACAGAGAGCATAGGGATGGGAGACGCGGATGGGAGACTGCATTACGAAAATGTATCTAACTAAAGCAACGCATTGCACAAAGATAAAGGTATCGGAAGAAGCTATGGCTTCTCTTGAATACTCCACAAGGCATCCATGGACCAAGTTTGATTGACAACAAATAAGGAATCAGGAACCATTTTCTATCGATTCCTGTTTGAAATTGATGCCAATTTCAAAGCCACGTGCTCAGCCGTCAATGCATCTTTACTCTAGGTGCATGTGCCTCGATGCATGTCCTCCGCCCCTAAAAGTAAGTCGAACTCACTCAACATGCACATTGCATAGTGCACAGTGCCTCAAATAAATCGTTGCACATAAACTTTGCACACTACATCAAATCATCTATCTAGTCGCCGTAGGTAAACTTAATTTTCTCTCTCAAGGCCACAGGCAGTAAACTTAATTTTCTCTACCGAGGCCCAAGGCTCCAAGCCATCTCTCAAATCACATCACGGACCACCCTCTAACTTCTAAGAGTAGCTCCCCGCGTCGCGCCAGACACTGGGGAGGTTGCATGGGCTCTACAATCAATTTCGCATCTCCATGTGTAGAAGAAAGCTAGATTTTCAAATTGTCTGCATCCTCCACTGGCTTCACAACTTGCGCTGCCCCCCTCTCCACCAATGGGAGACGATATTTCCTTCCACTAGTCCAATGCTAGGTTGGAATCTCAATTTTCGAGCTCTTTGGGCTCGCATTGAACGGCCATGGAGCCCGGCTAAGCCAGCTCTCCAACTCCATGGGGCTGCAAATAAATCTTGCCAATAGGGCTCCCCTAGAGCCACTAGCTCGCGCGGGGAGGCCTTCTAAGCCCATAAAATTTAGGAATACACTCCGAAGGTTTGTGGTACTCGCTTTACTTGTAGAAATTCCGATCCACTCCATTTTTGCAAGGTCTGACCACTACAACTATAATAGATAGTGCTGAGTGGAGATTTGAATTTTTCCAAACACCAAAAGAGACAATAGAATCATCTTTACCAAGTGACTATGATCTCAGCCCCAACCAACTCGGCCAGCCTAGATTAGTCAGTTGTAGTAGAGATCATCCACATTGGCATTCCAAATTCCACTCAAATGAAGCTTAAATTTTCCTTATACCTCTCGTGACAGTTCTCGTAACTGAGGACCAGATCTTCGCTTCAAGTAGCTCAAATACCAGTTTTTATGATCCTATCTTTTGCTCTGGGTTTGCTTAGGATTTGTTAAATTATGTCTAAAGATATTTAACTTAAGAATCACCTCATGTCTCCTATAAATTGTACAAACCAACCCAAGAACTTTAGATTTCAAGCATAAAGATTTCCTAGGAATCGATATGAAAAGACAAGTGCTGCAATAAAAAGTTGGGTGGAAGGCACGGAGTGCAAGCTTTTAAATGCACTAAGTCTATTCGAACCCACATGTACATTGGGTGTGACAACTTAGACTAGACTCTCAAAGCGCTCCCTACTTAGGGGCTTAGGCCATGGGAAGAAATAGGATGTAAATGGGAAAAGGTGGTCCCAAGTGGTCCCATGCATATTTCTATCTTATCCACATCCCACCATGTGCTAACAAAACAAGATGAATTTCATTCATGTGGCTTGCCCTAGATGGTGAGAGGAAAAGGAGGTGAATTGCAAGTTTTGTGTGTGTGTGTGTGTGTGTGTGTGAGAGAGAGAGAGAGAGAGAGAGAGAGAGAGAGAGAGTGTGTGTGTGTGTGTGTGTGTGTGAGAGAGAGAGAGAGAGAGAGGTGGAGAATTTCATGGGATACTCACATGCTTCTCCAATTAATGCATGCCAAAAAATAAGTGAACATAAAAATAACTAAATACTTGATTTTTCTCTTTGAGGCCAAATGATTACTAAGGTCTACCCATTGAGGGCAGGCCAAAAAGATCCAGGGATTGGTTAGGTGGAGCATAACACATGGCATCATTTCATGTGTTTAGGATGTGGGGACCATGTGAGGACAAGGACACATCTCATTCTCCCATGTTTTGGAATCCCTAGGGGAACCCATTGTGGTTGCTAGGGTCTAGAGGCCATGGTCCAGGATGGAGAAAAAGTGGCTACTCCCATTCTAAATCCATCCTAGACCATTTGGTAAATGGTCTAGGATGGGATTAATGATGACAAAAATATTCCCATCCTAAACCCATGCTAGCCCCATCCATATGCCTAAGGCCCTTAGTCTCTCTTGTAATCTCTTCCATGAAATAATTAGAGGGGATGTTGAGGTGATGACCCAAAATGACAGCCCTGATGGCCTAGTTGAGATAACAGGACCATGTTTAAAAACCTTTTTGGCATGCCAAAGGCAAAGCCATAGCATTTGTTTTGGTTTTGTTATTCTTCGAATTGTACAAGGGCCTTAAATGTGTGCTATGATAGAAGGACAACATGAGGGGATTTAAGGCTGTCAGTGAGGTTGTCACATCTCCTTTGGCACCCCTAGTGAAATTTTCACCTTGTTCTCAATTCATTAGAACATTTTCATCGTAATTTTGTACGTTTTAAGCAAAAACATAACTAAAATGCATTCAAATTTGAAGTTTTCAAACCTTGGATTTTCCAATTTTTCATAAAATTCCTCTTCTCCTAACATTAAACTAAGAAAGGTTCCTCATTTAGATAAAGCCTCAACAAGATGAATACATTAAAGAGACCTGCTCCGCTAGGTCTCAAGGTGGACCATTTGACACCAACATTCTAGCAATACCTTCATTAGCAATGATGGGTATTTAGGACGCTTCCATGCATATAAACTTGGCATTCATAATCATTTCAAGTGGCCTACATATTTTCCAAGTTTAGCAAAACCCATGAGTGGTTAGCTAGCTACCTACAATTCAAACTCATTGCTTGCACACATATAAAGGAAAAATATCCGTGACAATTTAGGAGCTATGTATCTTTCATAGAAAGTTGTGTTACTTTTAAAAGTAAGGTCAAAATGGTTCCACTTGCTTTGAATTATGTACACATTGGGGATAATGCTTTTGCATGTATTGATAAAGAAGTAGGACCAACATGATGGACTAAGCTTAGACTGAGCCACTACATTCACATGTACCCCTAAACGTTTATCAATAGATGTCACAATTTAATTGATCTCAAAGCACGAAGCTAAAGTAATAAAGTAATCTAGTCTTTGAATATGAGAGTGGTCATCTATTTGTTACACGATCTAACTTATCTTGATGCATAGACATCTAAAATGTGTGCAACTCAAGCTAAAGGACATAATTACATTAAGAAACCTAAGTCCAATCTACCAAGAAGCGATGCAAAAAATGCATATCTAGAAATAAAACTCACTAAAACATGCAATTTAAAGGATGGTGGCTATTGACAAAGCATCATAGAGACCAAGCATAAGCACAAGCACATTACGCTATAAGGTTGTGAAACCAATTAGTTTCGTTAGTAGTGGCACCAAATTTCATGTGAAAGCAATGGTGAGCCATTGGGATTCTCAACCTTGCCAAGCGCACCCTTGAGCCATCAAAAGAATAGCCCAACAATGGAATGAACACACTTACCCATTGAAAATGGCACTCTTGTTGCAAGAAGAGACGATGCTGCCATGGGATCCTACATATACACATTACACATCCACAACATGAAAGTCATCTGCAATCATCAAGCACAACAATTGTCAAGCCATACATTCATATATTCTAGAAGAACAGAAAGAGGCATCTACATCTATTTCTCCGTCAATTTCAGCCAAATTATTCTAGAGTTGGCTAAATTGCTTCACACTCTCCTGTAATTCCATGCTTACTTTCTCAACCTCTTTAAGCACCTCAAGACATCCTCAATTATGCTCAGTATTGTCCTTGCGTGCCTCTACCTTTCTCCTTGAAGGCCTTTTTCATCAACTCTTTCTAAAGACGAATAACTGTTACCTCCAATGGTTTATAATTTGAGATCCAAAGAGATCATGGAGATGAGCACAGGGGACCATCGCAAAAACAATCAACTGCTGGTGGACTTCTTGTCTTCTATAGAAACTACTTCACCTACTGGTGCAGCAACACTCAACACTCCTAGTCACTATGGGGAAATATGAGCATGAATATCTACATATGTATGAAGTCTTCTAATCCTACAAAGTGCCCTTGACATAGAATAAGAACTATCTGCATCCATCAAAGAATCCTCAAGCAATTCCTTAGCTCAAGGGACCATCGTGAAAATAATCAACTGGTGGACTTCTTGTCTTCTATTTTGATGAAACTACTTTACCTACTAGTGTAGCAACACTCAACACTCCAAGTCACTATGGGGACACTCTAAGCATGAATATCTACACACGTATGAAGTCTCCTAATCCTACAGTGCCCATAACATAGAATAAGAACTATCTACATCCATAAAAGAATCCTCAAGCAATTCCTTTGTGGCCTCCTCTAGGTGATAAAGAACCCAACCTAGCCACAGATATGGAGTGCCCTGTAAGCCTTCACATAGCAAATCAAATGGCCATCATTGTCGGAGAAGAGATCCTAACGCTCATGATCACACTGATACTCTCAAGGATAGGTTTTGAGCTATGTTTGCAAAGCGATTCCAGTGGCCACAGTAATACTTGTGGAGATAAGCGCATAATCATTTTCAGTGCGTTACGTGAAAAAGAGAAGGAGATATGAACAAAGGTGATCCCGGACTATGAGTCTTGTAACATTCATATAGAAATTGTATTTGTAGAGCTTCATGAATGCATCTATTGTCTCTCCTTCATTAAATTCTCACAATCCTCCCCAGTATTAAATGTTAGAAATGAAACCCCAACAAAGGGTATCCCGCAATAGAAGATACATAGAGCATCCCCAGGAATTACACATGGTAGTTTTTCACTACGGAATCAAAACTTGTTATGTGTACTTCACAACCATGTGTGTGGGCAAGCCAATAATTAGATAGTGCTCCTACAAAGATATAGAATCCACAATTATATATTTCCATCCAAAAGCCGACACAATACAAAAGAGATGAAGAGTCAAACCAAACCATGGTCCTCTGATCTTACCAAAAGTCCTACTATCTCCTTGGCATTTCTAGATCCCTGAGCCTGTGTCCTCCTACTGCCCTTGTGTAGTCTCTCCATCCAATGATCCCTCCACCCTACTTCCCGAGGAGTCAGCCTACATGGGCGACTTCTACAAGCTTAGTCTGTAGCCCTCCAACACTCTTCTCTTCACCTGGATGTAAGCCTAGAAGAGGCTGGTATACTGCAAATGGTTGCTTGTTGTTTGCTGCGTAGGTGATGTCTTATAACACCAACATGGCCTTCCTATATAGGGGCAAAGTCCCTCCAAAATAGTTGATTGGTAGGGTGGAAAGGGGCCGGCCCAATCAGCCCCCCACCCTACTTTTTTTCTCCCCATAAAACCTATGGTGGGGGCTCACAAACAAAGGTTTACCTAGCCCTTCCTCGCCATGGGGTAGGCCGCCACTAGCCCTAGGTAAGCCTACCCAAACAGCCATGATCCAATCCCCCTTGGCCTCCAAAACTTTCCGCGATTCCAAGTGCCCTCCTTTTGCAGCAATAAATCCACACCTATGTGGGTCCCCTCCAAGCCTCAGATCTGCTCCTTGTGATCACCAAGAAACGCCATGTTTCCCTACTAGATTTCATAGGTGGGTAGCTTCTCCAAGCGAAGTCTACAGCCCTCTAACACTCTTCTCTTCGCCTAGATGTAGGCCTAGAAGACGCTAGTATACTACTCTGTGTTGCTTGTTTTTTGCTCCCAAATGGCAATGGCCTCCTTATATAGGCACAATGCACCCTCAAAAATAGCCGACCGGTAGGGGAAATGGGCTGACCCAATCAGCCCCCCACCCTACTTTTGTTGCTCCCCAAAAAACCCCATGGTGGGGGCACACAAATAGAGATTTACCTGGCTATGCCTCGCCAGGCGGCATGCCACCATTGGCCCTAGGTAGGCTAGCCCAAACAGCCTTGATCCAAGCCCCTTTGGCCTCCAAACTCTGTTGTGATTCCTATCACCTTCCTCTTGCAATAGCAGCAAATCCACACATGTCCATCTAAGCCCTGGATGTACTCCTAACCATTTCATACAACAACTGTTTACCTACTAATGTCATCACCAAGTCAACGCAACGTTTCCCTGCAGGATTTCTTGCATACATCTGCCTTCTCTTGTCATGGATAGCCTCTGGGCAATCACGCCTCAGATCTGCCCTGCAAGAGGTGCCTTCTCTGCCAGGTACTCCTCTTGGGTTTTGCTTTCTCTCACTTCTTTCCACATGGTAGCCACAATGCTGCCCTTTGGGGGCTCACAGATGGGGAGGTGACCTATAATTAACCATAGATGGGGAGGTGGGCCATAATTTCCCAACATCAAATCCCTATCTCCTCTCTTGGAAATGCCTTCAATGGTTTATAATTCGAGATCCAAAGAGATCATGGAGATGAGCATAGGGGACCATCGCTAAAACAATCAACTAGTGGACGTTCGTGTCTTCTATTTGGATGAAACTCCTTTGCCTCCTACTGTAGATTTTCTAGCAACCTTCAACCCTCACGTTCACTATGGGAACACTCTGAGCATGAATATCTGCATACATAGGAAGTCTCCTAATCCTACCGTGTACCCTTGACATAGAATAAGCACTATTCACATCAATCAAAGAAGCCTCAAGCAATTCCTTTGTGGCCTCCTCTATGAGATAAAGAACCCAACTTAGCCACAGATATGGAGTAGAAAGTAGAAGCACCATGTAAGCCTTCGTACAACAAATCAAATGGCCACCATCCCATAGAAGAGCTCCTATCACTCATGCTCTCACTAATACTCTCGAAGATAAGTTTTGAGCTCTGTCTAGAAAGAGATTCCGGTGGTCACACTAATACTTGTGGAGATTAGCACATAAGCATTTTCAGTGCATTATGCAGAAAAGAGGACACGTGGACAAAGGTGATCACTGACTATGAATCTTGTAACACTCATACAAAAATTGTATTTGTAAAGCTTCATGAATGCATGTGTGCTGCCCACAGTAGCAAGAGAAAGCTAAACACAAGGAGTACCTACTAGAGAAGGCACCTCCTAAAGGGCAGATATGAGGCATAATTTTCCGAAGGCTATCCATGACTAGAGAAGGTAGATGTATGCAAGAAATCCAGCAGGGAAACATGGCGTTGACCTGGTGATGACATCAATAGGTGTAAAGTTGTCAACAATTGGCAGTCTGAAATGGTTAGGAGCAGATCTGGGGCTTGGAGGGGACCCAGATAGCTACGCATTTGTTGTTGCTATAAGAGGAATTTGCAAGGAATCATGGTAGAGTTTGGAGGCCAAGGGGGCTTGGATCAGTGGGTTGTTTAGGTAGGCCTACCTAGGGCCAGTGGCGGCCTGTTGCATGCCACACACGGCCATATTTGTGTGCCCCCACCATGGGGTTTATGGGGAGCAGAAAAAGTAGGGTGGGGGGTTGATTGGGTCAGCCCAGTTCCCTCCTACCATTTGGCTGTTTTTGAGGGCGCTTTGCCCCTATATAAGGAGGCCATTTGGGCCTCATAAGGCATCACTTGATAAGAAGCAACAAAGAGCAGTATACCAGCCTCGTTTAAGCCTACATCCAGGAAGCAAAGAGAAGAGCGTTGGAGGGCTATAGAAAGCTTGGAGAAGATGCCCGCCTAGGCTGACTCCTCGGGCAGTAGGGTGGAGGGATCATTGGACGGAGAGTCTACATAAGCTCACTCAGAGCACATGGGCTCAGGGATCTAAAGATGCCATCAAATAGATAGTAGAATTTTTGGTAAGATTAGAGAACCATGGTTTGGTGGGAATCTTCATCTCTTCATCTCTTTTATATATTGTCTATATTTGGATGGAAATATATCATTGTGGATTCTATATCTTTCTTGGAGCATAGTCTATTTACTGGCTTACACCCACATTGATAGTTGTGAAGGACACATAAGTAAATGAGTTTTGATTCTGTAGTGAAACACTATCGTGTGTAATCTTGGGGACGCTCTATTAGTCTTTTATTGAGGGATCCCCTCTGTTGGAATTTCATTGATAACATTCAATACAGGTGAGGATTGCGAGAATTGAATGAAGGAGAGAGTCCTATCCGCTATGGCTGCTCAATCAGCTTCTTTGCCCAAAGCTATGGCTTACACTTCGGTGATACTGGTGCAGGTATAGGGCTTCAAACGGTTCTAGGATCATCCATTGGAAATTGCAACCATCATGGCAGCCACAATGCTGCCCTTTGGAGGCTCATAGATTGGGAGGTGACCTATAATTTCCGGGAGGTGGCCTATAATTTCCGAACATCAAATCCCTACCTCCTCTCTTGGAAATGCGTTCAATGGTTTATAATTCGAGATCCAAAGAGATCATGGAGATGATCATAGGGGACCATCGTGAAAACAATCAACTGGAGGACTTCTTATCTTCTATTTTGATGAAACTGCTTTGCCTATTGTAGATTTTCTAGCAACCCCCAACCCTCCCGGTAACTATGGGAACACTCTAAGCACGAATATTTGCATATGTATGAAGTCTCCTAATCCCACCATGTGCCCTTGAAATAGAATAAGCACTATTTGCATCCGTTAAAGAAGCCTCAAGCAATTCCTTTGTGGCCTCCTCTATGGGATAAAGAACCCAACTTAGCCATAGACATGAAGTAGAAAGTAGAAGCACACGTAAGACTTCATAGAGAAAATCAAATGGCCACCATCCCGTAGAGGAACTCCTAACGCTCATGATCACATTGATACTCTCGACTATAGGTTTCGAGCTCTATCTGCAAAGAGATTTCTGTGGTCACACTAATACTTGTAGAGATTAGCACATAATCATTTTAAATGCATTACATACAAAAGTGAAGGAAATATGGACAAAGGTGATCATTAACTGTGAATCTTATCACACTCATACGAAAATTGTATTTGTAAAGCTTCATGAATGGTGGTTGCAATTTGCAATGGATGATCCCATTGTCTCAAGCCCTACACCTGCACCCTTATCACCAGAGTGCAAGCCATAGCTTTGGGCAAAGAAGCTAATTAAGCAGCCATAGTGGATAGGAGTCTCTCCTTCGTACAATTCTTGCAATCCACCTCAATATTCTATGTTAGAAATGAAATCCCAACAAAGGGTATCTTGCAACAGAAGACTAATAGAGCATCCCCAAGAATACACATGATAGTGTTTCATTACAGAATCAAAACTCATTTACTTATGTGTACTTCACAACTATCAATGTGTGTGCAAGCAAGTAAATAGACTATGCTCCAAGAAAGATATAGAATCCACAATGATATATTTCCATCCAAATATAGACAATATACAAAAGAGATGAAGAGTCCCACCAAACCATGGTTCTTTGATCTTACCAAAAGCTCTACTATCTGCTTGTTGGCATCTCTAGATCCCTCAGCCCGTGTGCTCCTAATGAGCTTATGTAGACTCCCCATCCACCCTACTAACCGAGGAGCTAGCCTAGGTGAGCAGCTTCTCCAAGCTTAGTCTGCAGCTCTCAAACACTCTTCTCTTCACCTAGATGTAGGCCTAGAAGAGGCTGGTATACTGCTCTTTGTTGCTTGTTGTTTGCTGCTCCAAGTGATGCCTTATGAGGCCCAAATGTCCTCCTTAAATAGGGGCAAAGCACCCTAAAAAACAACCAACTAGAGGGTGGAAATGGGCTGACCCAATCAGACCCCACCGTACTTTTGCTGCTCCCCATCATATAGACGGGTCTTGTATGGGACTAGGCCTTAGAAAGATCACCCTGCAAGAGGGTCTCCTTTTTAGCTTGAGTAGTCATGATTATGTCATCCCCCATCATTTGGGAGTCCATTCTACCTACCTCCTGCCTGAGCCTCTCCTTGTGAGGTTCAGGTTGATTGAGGGTCTGGGATAAAATCCATATCTTCAAAGGGGTCTTCCCAAGGTGTACCCAGCAATGCTTGATACCTATTGATAGCAAGATTTTTTTGTTGTTTTATAGGAGGTTTGCTAGGTTTGGACTTTCTAGCTTCTACGAGTTGAGAAAAGGATATTGAAAGGAGTACCAAAACAAGCAAAGAGACAATGTCCTAGTGTTGTGCAACCTTGGGCTCACTAAAGGGACAATGCTCACAAATATAGTTCCATGAGCCAAGGATGAGCCTAGAGTACTAGATTATTATCTAGACCATCTGTGTTATTCTACTCATCTCTACCGAGGGCTAAACTAATGAAAAGACTACAAGATATTAGGGTACCAATACGTCTACAATGGGCTGTTTACACACTTTATGAGACAGTCATTGGCCAAGTGTGAGCACTTGGAGGTGTTTGCGACCCACTTACTAGCAATATTGGTGTCAAACAAGGTTGCCCTCCTGACGAAATTTCAGAATACATTACTAGGTTGGGAGGGCAAGCTCCTACCCTAGCTGGCCACTGGTATCCCCATAGAACCGACTATAGTACTACCATATATTAGTACTCCTACCCTGGCTGGCCACTGGGTATCCCCATAGAACTGACTACCAGAGCCAGATATTAATAGAAGGATGTAGAACCAAATATATGTCATGACAAGAGAAATCACTAATCTATGATTAGTAGACATTAAAACATTATTATATATTATACGCCAATGGTGTAACATGTATATGTATTTATGATGGACACCTACCAATTTGTTATGGCGGTGGATCACCTGAGTAGATAGGACTAGTCGAGTTGGAGCCATGCTTCAAATGGCATTGAATTTGGACATGTGATACTTATTCTATTAATAAAAATGTGCACACATGAGTCTAGGTCCTAGGGGCAATAGGAAGGGAAGGGTGCATTAAGGCGCATTGAATGGTAGATGCATGGGTCATAAGCTAAGGGTACGTGTAAATGGCAAGATGGAACTTGAGTGGTCTCAAGGGACATTAATGAAAGGATATCACCCTTTCATTATGAATCTCACGTAGCATTCTTCATTCACATTGCATTCATCCACCATCTCTCTCCCACCTTGCATGTAGGTCAAAATAGAAACAAGTACTCTCATGAGGGTGCTCTTCCCCATTGGAGGGCCAATTGTTGGCATTCAAATTATGCATGCACTGCACAGATTTGCATTCTTGAGAAGGTTGTTTCTTCACATTTGGTATTAGAGCTGTGATAATCCACGATCGGGATGGAGGTACGAACAACAGGCACGAGCATACTGAAAGGCTGGCCACTGCATGGAAGAAGATCATAGAAGGAGGCGACGTGCATGGAAGACTGCATGCAAGGCGTAGGCCAAGAGAGCGGCAGGAAGGCCACATGCGGGTGGGAAAAAGGATACACGAAGAAGCGGGCCTGTGTGGGCATGGAAGGACAAGGGAGGCTGCAAATCTGTGTGTGAAATAGGCCTCCGACAAGCACCCGTGTGGAAAATTTATGCGTGAAATAGGCCTCCGAAGCAAGCATCTGCAAAGACCCTGTGCAAGAAACGGCTGCACATTTGAAAGCCACAATTCCTCAAATTGAAGCCCTGAGGTAAGGACTTTCTATGATTTTTGTGGTCTTTAGATGGGGAACGAGAAATGTTGAGATATCAAGCTTCACTCGTGATATGCTAGGGTGACCGTTGTGCATTTATGTTACCGACTTGTTAGCTGCAAATGTGGTTGGTACACAACCCATGAATAATAGCTGGATGACAGCTATCTTTATGTACTCTAGTTAGTGGCTCAGTTAGTATGCCACCTAGGTTAGCTGAGTTTGGTTTGAGACCCACATATAGGGTTTATCTATTCCTTTTGTACTAAGAGAGAGAGTTCTTTTGTCTTTTACAACTAAGAAGAGAAAAACTGTTTTCAGCCTCCACCTTTGTGTGTATTCCCCCATTGTGTATGTGAGAAAGTTGCAAGTGAGACTCCTTACACCTCTCCCACTCTCTTCATATGGTATCAGAGCTCAGTTCGTGGTAAGGAGCTCAAGAAAGCAAACCAAGTTTGTGGTGTCTTGGTAAGAGGATCAGTGTTGCTTTCCTTTTTTGAGTTTGGAAGCAAATCTCTACAGGTAGCACAGCCAAAAAGTGCAAGAGTACACTGTCTTAGATTTGGATGTCCTTCGTGGTGTGGCAAGAGGGTAGTATATGCTATGGGCAAGGGCAAAGCCCTTGGTGAAATTATTTTTTTGATTCAAGGCCATTTTGGAGCCCGTTTTGGTGGTAGAAGTTTTTTGCAAGCACTCAAAAAAGTGCCATGTTTTTGCTCTGTAACCATTGATCCACAGATTGGTGAAAAGTTGCCATAGAAATTGCATCGTATGCCTGTGCACAGAGATATTGGGAGTGACAGAATTATTCTTATTGCTTGTTGCTGCAAAATCGTCACTTGGAAGTGACCGTGTGGTCAAATACCACTTTCGTCAGTTTTGCAGATTTGCCCTTGTGAGGAGGCAGTTGTGTTTTTTGCAATGATAGAATATTTTTGGAGTGTTCTGTAATGGCGTCTGATGCTCTTTCATAGATAGTCACTGAAAAGCTTGACAAGAACAACTTCCAAGCATGGAAGTTTAGAATGACAAATTTCCTTAAGGGAAAAGGCTATTGGGAGTTCATTACTGCAGCTGAACAATAACCAGTTATTCCTAATGTTCCTAATCAACAGGAGTTACAGGCATTTAAAGGATGGCATAAGAGAGCCAAAAAAGTTATGTACTGGCTGTCTATCAGTATTTCAGATTCTATGATTGTGCATATTCAGGATGCAAGCGTGCCAAAGGAGGCATGGGATACTTTGATAAAAATGTACAGCACAAATACGCAAGCCAGGAAAATGCAACTCAAGTAGGAGTTGCATAATGTGCAGAGAGAAAATATGAACATCAATGACTACCACATGAAGGTGAAGAAGATTGCAGATGCACTTGCTTCCATTGGGCCGCTAGTGGAAGATTATGATTTAGTTTCTGTGACCTTGAATGGTCTAGGAAAGGATTATGCAAGTTCTGGACATCCATTGCCGTCCGTGAAAAATTTCTTGATTTTGAGGAGTTGATTGCTCTTCTTATTTCTGAAGAGCATAGAAATGGTGGTGCATCTTCTTCAGGAGGAACTTAAAAAGAAACTGTCTTCTACTGAAATGCTGGAAGAGGTAGAGGTAGTGGTAGAGCAGGCCGATCTGGAGGCCATGGCAAAAATCAGAATATGCAGCAAATTTAAGAAAACCAGTCCTATGGAGGAGGACGTGGTAACTTTAGAGGCAAGGGGAGCCAAAGAGGTTATGGTGGATGGCAGAGAGACCAAAATGCAAACAACAATGTTGAATGCTACTACTGTGGTAAAATGGGTCATATGGCTAAAGACTGCTACAAAAATCAAAATGACATCATGAATGGAAAATTGCAGCAAGGCAATTATGCATCCTCTAGTAGACAAGGTGATGACAGAAATGAGCATTTGTTTATGGTGCAACACATGACCAATTCTATGACAAGTGTAGAAGAAAGCAATGATGTGTGGTATGCTGACTCAGGTGCGTCAAACCACATGACAGGTCATGCAAAATGGATGCAGGATGCAAGGAAAACAAAAAAATCAGGATTTGTGGAGAATGGTGATGATACTGCACATCCTATTGTGTAGATTGGTAAAATTCCTCTGTCTATGCAGGATGGGAAAAAGAAATACCTGTTTGATGTATTTAATGTCCCGAACATCATCAAGAACTTGGTTTCTATTGGTTGAAAATGGTTGAGCAGGGCTTGCATGTTAGATTTGATCCTCATGGATGCTTTGTTGAGGATATGAAAAATAAGGGTCGCTTGATAGCAAAAGGGAAGAAGATGAGAGTGCTCTCAACGGAAGCAAGAATGGAAGAAGAAGAGAGAGAGACAGAGAGCCACACAAGTTTTGGTGGGTGCAGAATCACCCTAATCTTCTTTTTCATTCAATTATATATGTGTTTGAGTATTGTACATAACCGGGGTTAAGGCACAGTGACCTTTAACCCCCACAACCTCCCACTTAAAGGACAATGTGCCTTTAAGGGAGAACAACCAGTGAGCATACTATCCAATGCCCATCAATACACAACAATACTCAAACCACTGACTAGGTAGACTCTTCGTCAGCATATCTGCAGGGTTATCATCTGTATGAACCTTGACAAGCTCTATGCGCTTGTCCTCAAGTACCTCCCTGATGAAATGGTACCTGACCTCAATGTGTTTGGTCTTTGCATGAAAGACCGGATTCTGTGCTAGCTGAATAGCACTCACGGAATCACTATGCAATGTCGGTACACTTGTATGAATTCCCAAATCTCCCACTAGCTGATCAAGCCATATAGCCTCCTTGCAACCCTCTGTGGCTGCAACATACTCAGCCTCTGTGGTAGACAAAGCCACGCACTTCTGTGCACGAGAAATCCATGACACTGCACCACCTACAAAGCTGAACACATAACCAGAAGTGGATCTCCTACTATCCACATGCCCTCCTGCATAGTCTGAATCTGTGTACCCAAGTACACGCATGTCTCCTTTACCAAAGCAAATGCACATCTCCTTGGTACCCTTCATGTACCTCATGATGCACTTAACTGCCTCCCAATGTCTCTTTCCTGGATTAGCCATATACCGGCTAACAACTCCCACTGCAAATGCAATGTCTGGTCTAGTAGCTATCATAGCATACATAAGACTCCCAACTGCTGATGCATAAGGAACCTTAGCCATCATGGCCCTTTCCTCATCTGATTTGGGACTATCTGTATGACTCAGTTTCACATATGGAGGCAATGGAGTACTCACTGCCTTCCCCCCCTCCATATTGAAACGCTGCAATACTTTTGTAACATACTCTTTTTGTGAAAGCCAAAGGAGTTTCCTACTCCGATCACGCGTGATGCACATACCAAGAATATGACCTGCAAGTCCCAAATCCTTCATATCAAAGGCCTCATGCAACTTGGCCTTTAATGCATCTAGCTCATAAGTATTCTTGCTAGCCAATAGCATATCATCCACATATAGTGCCAAGATTATCAGGCTATTATCCTTAGCCCTTTTAGTGTAGAGACAGTTATCAATTTCACTCCTTCTAAAACCCTGGGACCGAATGAAAGCATCAAACTTTTGATACCA
The DNA here is from genome assembly GCF_047967505.1 of Dipteris shenzhenensis. Lineage (NCBI taxonomy): Eukaryota > Viridiplantae > Streptophyta > Polypodiopsida > Gleicheniales > Dipteridaceae > Dipteris > Dipteris shenzhenensis. The sequence goes on along the minus strand of NC_141617.1, from coordinate 9,767,329 downwards.
TTCTCTAGGTGCTTGCTTAAGACCATAGAGACTCTTCTTTAGCTTGCAAACTAAATGCTCTTTGCCCTTTTCTTCAAAGCCTTCCAGCTGCACCATGTAAATTTTCTCATGCAAATCCCCATGCAAGAAAGCTGTCTTGACATCCATCTGCATAAGCTCCATATCCTCTGCTGCCACTAGTCCAAGCATGCATCTAAGTGTGGTCATCTTCACAACTAGAGAGAATATCTCATCAAAGTCCACACCCTTCTCTTGCTTGAACCCTTTAGCAACCAAACGGGCCTTGTACCTAGGCACATCATCACCTGTGACCTTCATTTTGTAGACCCATTTACATGGCAATGCTTTCTTTCCATGTGGCAAAGAAACCAAGTCCCAAGTCTTATTCTTCATAAGTGAACTCATCTCTGATTGCATAGCATACTCCCACTTGCGTTGATCCTCACGCATCATAGCCTCTTTGTAGCAAGAAGGCTCCCCGCAATCAGTAAGCATCACATAGTCTACCCCTGGAACAAACCTATCAAGCGGTCTAGACACTCTAGATGATCTTCTCAAGGGCATTTCAGCTTGCTGTCCCATTTGCATATCAGCCACATTTGGCTCATCATTTCCACCAATAGATGATCCATCATCTACCCTTGATTGTATACCTGTGGGAGTACTTGGTGGCACCATTTCTTGCACATTTGGTGCATGGACAGCTTGCTGTCTATCAACATATGCAGGTGGATTCACATCCTGGAAAGTGATTCTCCTCATTTCCACATCCCTCATGGGTGCCTTATGCATCTTCTTCTCATTGAAGACCACATCATGGCTGCGTATGATCTTCTTTGCTTCTGGATCCCAGAGACGATAGCCCATCTCTCCACTTTCACCATAACCCAGAAAGATGCATTTCCTAGACTTAGGATCTAGCTTCTTTCGAAGCTCTTTTGGCACATGTGCATATGCCTCACACCCAAATATACGCAAATGAGAGTAAGAGGGCTTCTTGCCACTCCATGCCTCTTCAGGAATACCACCATCCAAACTCTTACTAGGTGATCTATTGATCACATGCACTGCAGTCTTCATTGCCTCAGCCCAAAAACCACCAGAAAGACTTGCATTGGAAAGCATGCATTGCAACCTTTCTTGAATGGTACGGTTCATCTTTTCTGCAACTGGATTTTGCTCTGGAGTACGAGGGGATGTGAGCTCCCTCTTAATCCCACGTGTATCACAGAAATGCTGAAAGTCATGAGAGAGATACTCTCCACCATTGTCAGTCCGTAGGCATTTAAGCATTCTACCTGACTGACTCTCAACCAAGGCCAACCATTTCTGAAATACCTTGAACACATCACTCTTCCGAGCTATAGCATAAGCCCACACTTTCCTAGTTGCATCATCAATGAATGTCACATAGTATTCGACCCCGCCTAATGACTGTGTAGGCATGGGACCACATACGTCTGAATGCACCAAATCAAGCATTTCAAACTCTTTCTTTCCCCTTCTTTTATGGGCTGATTTAGTTTGCTTCCCATAGAGACAATGCTCACAAAATTCAAAATCAGAGAAACTCAAATGCGGTACATAACCCAAACGGCATAAGAGTTTCATTCCATTCTGGCTCATGTGCCCTAACCTGCAATGCCACAAAGAAGTGCTTGGCTGCTCGGTTATTGCAACAACATGATCAAATACCCCTGATACATGTAAGGGATACAAAGTCCCACACTTGGCACCCCTGGCCAAAAGCATAGAGCCCTTTTGAATTTTCCAACTCTGAAAGCCAAAAGTGGTGTGAAAACCAGCATCATCTAGCTGACCCGCTGAAATAAGACTCTTGGTCAGCTTAGGCACATGTCTCACATGTTTCAAAACAAATGCAGACCCATTTGCAAAAGAAAACTTTATGTCACCTGCTCCCACTATGTCACATGCATAGTCATTTCCAAGATGCACACAACCTATCTTTCCACTATCATAAGTGGAGAACCATTCCCTATGGGGAGTAACATGGAATGAAGCACCAGAATCCAAAATCCAATCCTGGGAATATGCATCATCTGAAGTGGTAAGCAACTCTGCAGATAAAGTAGACATGAAGAGAACATCATTGTCACTATCATGTGTGACTGCATTGATCTCCTCGATCTTCACTTTTCCTTTGTCCTCCCTTGGACTCTCTTCCTTTTGATTTGCACCCCAATTTGCATTCTTTTTCTTATCCCTTTGCTCTCTTTTTAGCTTGTAGCAATCCTTTTTCATATGACCCTTCTTGCCACAGTGGTAACACTCAATGTTCCGTGCCCTGGATTTGCTACGTGACTTCCCTCTTTCTTGGGACTTCCCCTTGAACTGTGATCTACCCCTTTGCACATTTAAGGCTGCATCCTGCTTGTTGCCATCCATAGACTTCCGTCTAATCTCCTCGGCCAACAAAAGCTACCCACAATATCATCAAATTTCAGTACTCCACCAGGTGCAGAGTTACTAACAGCTGTACAGAAGGTATCCCATGGGGATGGCAATGAACATAAGAGAAATATTGCCTTAGTCTCCGCATCAAAATTCATCTTCTGAGCCTGAAGCTGGCTGAAAATAATATTGAATTCATTCAAGTGAGAAGCAATGGAGACCCCTTCCTTCATCTGCAGCTCAAACCTCTTCATGAGGTAAACTTTATTAGAGGCAGTTTCCTTCTCATAAGTGACACACAGTTTCTTCCACAAATCTTCCGTAGTCTGCTCATTTTACTACTGTGAAATAAACTAACTCTACAAGATGAAGTCTAATAGTAGACTTTGCTAATGCATCCAACTCATTCCAATCATCCTTAGACATATTTGCAGGCTTAGCTTCAATCCTTGCCAAGGATTTAATCTGCTTCTTTTGAATAAGCACATCCCTTATTTGTTCTTTCCACAAAGAAAAGTTTGTCCCATCAAACTTTTTAATGCTGAAAAACTCCTTTTCAGACGTGGAAGAGGATGCCATGATGTAAATGAAACAAAATCCCAAATGCTAGTGCCTGCAAGAGAGAATCACACCAAATACTAGGTGCACCTAAATGTGTATGCCACAATAGAGTGAAATATCACCAAAATTCAAAGCTCAAAGCATCAAAAGATGCATCTGACTCATGTGCATATACTATGCATCCATATGAGCAAATTTGGCCCAAAAGAAAATGCCAATAAGTGCCAAATGGCTCAAGCATAAACACCGTCCACTGGCATATGCATCAATTATATCTCATCCAAGAGAGCATAGCACTATCAGTGCATCACCAACAATGTGTCAAAGCTGTCCCTCAGCATAAAATAGCATCCATGTGCAAAATCCATGTGCAAAGCGTCCATAAAAAATAGCATCCCACAAGGTAATTTGGGCCTATCAGCGCATCCAACAAGGACCGCAATGCATCCAAATGGCCTATAAATCATCCATTGCAACCCAATGCATACCACGAATGAGCGCACACTGCTTAAACTGCAACCAGAGTGATCTGCATAAGGTATGCTCAAGAAATCATAGTCCCACGGTAATGAGCGCTACTGAAAATAGAACCTGAGGTGCCTCAAAACATGGATGCCATTGCATAATCGGAATCAGCAAGAAAATCTGCAAATATCTCTCTTCTGCCAGAACTCCAAAATCCCAAGCGATGAGTGAGAAATGGGAGTCAACACTTATCCACTGCCATGTGGCATAAATCTAAGGTTTCAAAACCTTAGAATGAAAAATGCATAACAGAGAGACGAAATCGAATACACAGAGATCTATAACTCTGAAAATCCTCCACCGAATCGCGCAAGAACTGACAGGTAGAGGTTTTTGGGCATCCGAAACGCAATGGGACAGACGGTTTTAGAAACCGTGGTCTCAATCACTGGGTCCAACACACGGACTAAAAAAGGTTTTTGGAAATAGAGCTATCTGTAAACTCCACCGGAGTGCGAATGATGAGCAACATAGAAGTTTTAGGACCTCCTAAGTCCACCGGAACTGACAGATCTGCAAATGGTTGCTCCAAACTTGAGTTCCAACACCTGGGCAAAAAACGCAGAAACTGAGACAGTGAGTCAGAAATCCAATGAAATAATCCCAGATTCAAGAAGGAAGGTGTTTCCAAGCTCTTGAAGTAATGTGGACACCAAAAGCAAGTAATAGTTGCCTTTACAAGTCAATATGGAGTCTCTGTCATCGAACGGAACAGGGAAAAGCTCAAAAAACGACTTTTTCTTTGAATGCTCTTAACAGGCTCTCAAAACCACTTCGCAAAGCCAAAGTGACTTTTCCAAAGGTTTCTCCAAGGTCTCTGCACACTCGGATGCAAGTAAAGTCACCCACAAAGCTTTCCATAGAGCTTCTCCTTCCTCCCACAGAGCTGCTAAGCTTCCAAGCATTCATGCACGCTCAGCTAGATCACCCGGGCTCTGATACCAGTTGAGAGTGCTCTCAACGGAAGCAAGAACGGAAGAAGGAGAGAGAGAGACAGAGAGCCACACAAGTTTTGGTAGGTGCAGAATCACCCTAATGTTCTTTTTCATTCATTTATATATGTGTTTGAGTATTATACATAACCGGGGTTAAGGCACAGTGACCTTTAACCCCCACAGAAGAAGGACATGATGTTTACGTTGGATGTAGACATGCTTGAATTGAGTGCAGCCATGTTTACACATGGGACCGGTGTAGTTGCAGATATTGATATCTGGCATAAATGCATTGGTCATGTTAATGTACAGTGACTTAAATTAATGCACGTCCAAAATATTATTACAGGATTGCCTAAGTTCAAGGTTGCAGAAATGCATAAGGTATGTGAAGCTTGTCAATTTGGAAAAAAGGCAAGGAAACCATTTCCTAGACATATTCAAGAGAGTAAGAGACCATTGGAATTAATCCACTCTTATGTGTGGACTACTAAAGCTCCATCTATTGGAGGCTGTCATTATTTTGTCACTTTTATTGATGATTACAGCTATGAAAAAGAAAAGTGAAGTGCTTGGGCATTTCAAAGCTTTTAAACCTATGGTTGAAAAAGAAACACGCTTACAAATAAAATGCCTAAGGTCAGATGGAGGGGGAGAGTATCTCTCAAAAGAGTTTGCAAAGTCCTGGCAGGAGCATGGCATAAAGCAGCAATATGCATGCAGTCATACCCCACAGCAAAATGGACTTGCAGAAAGGAAAAAAAGGCATATTGGAGAGGTAGCTCGTGCCATGCTCAATGAAAAAGACCTGCCAGATTATTATTGGGCTGAAGCAGTTGCTACAGCCGTCTACATAATGAACAAGACTCCCATTGCAGCAATACATGGCATGACGCCAGAGGAGAGGTATACTCGTAGAAAACCATATATTTCTCATTTGAAATTTTTTATTGCGTTGCCTATGTTCATGTGCCAAATGAGTTGAGATCCAAGTTGGATCCAAAAGCTGAGAAGTACATCTTTATTGGTTATCCTCTGCAGCAGAAAGGGTATAGATGCTATAATCCTTCTACTCGTAAGTTTACAATGAGTAGAGATGTTTTTGATGAGATGAGTAGCTGGTATAAATCGGTAAATATGATTGATGATGTAGATGCACAAAATGGTAATGCTCCACGGAATTCACAGTATTGGTGGACCTATAGTGTCCTCTAGCAGTGGTTCACATACTTCACCATGGACAGGTAGATTGAGATCAGGGGAATCTCCTCAAAGCAATGCAGATAGTGGTATGCAAGTATCACAAAAAGGAAAAGAGAAAGTAGATCAGCCCATGGTTGATGTGAATGCAGGTCATTCTTATGTGGATGGTGAATCCAGTGGCTCACAACAGAGCCTTGATGATGAGTTGGGTAATCCTTCTATTGTTACACTTGGAGTAAGGGGAAGACAAGGGATGTTTTAAGAGCACCTAGTAGTGAGCCTATTTTGTGCAGGTCTACCAGAGTTAAGTATCCTATGGATAGGCTGAAATATGATGGATTTATAGCCATTCACTATGCCTATATGGCCAAAGTGATACATGAACCAGAACCCACTTCTTTTGAGCAAGCCATGGGAAAAGAAAAATGGGAGAAAGCCATGGATGAAGAAATGGATTCCTTGCAAGCAAATGCTACATGGGAATTGGTGCATTTGTCTAAAGATGAGAATGCAATTGGCTGCAAGTGGGTTTATAAGGTGAAGCACAATGCAGATGGTTTTGTGAGCAGATACAAGTCAAGATTAGTTGTCGCAGAGATATGGCATTGATTATGAAAAAACATTCAGTCCAGTCGGTTGCAAGGATGGCAACTGTAAGAGCAGTCATTGCTATGGCTGCATCGAAGGGATGGTCTTTACATCAGATGGATATAAAGAATGCCTTCTTGCATGGTGATTTGCAAGAAAAGGTCTATATGGAGAAGCTACCAGGTTATGTGCATGCTATTCATCCTGAGTTTGTTTGCAAGTTGAAGAAAGCCTTGTATGACTTGAAGCAAGCACCCAGAGCATGGTCTGACAAGATAGGAAATTATCTTGTCACTATTGGCTTTCAGATTTCCAAGGCAGATTTCTCACTTTATGTGAGAAAAACAGAGAAAGGTATTATGCTGCTTGTCATTTATGTTGATGATTTGATCATCACAGGTGATAGTAATGAAAATATCCTTCATGTGAAAATGCTATTGAAGTAGAAGTTTGAGATGAAGAATTTAGGAGAGCTGTGTTACTTCTTGGGATTGAGGTGATTAGATCCACAAATAGGATATGGCTCTTGTAGAGGCAGTATGGATTGGACATGCTGTCCAAATATGGGATGATAGGCTGTACACCTATTTCAGTTCCTTTGAAGCAGAATGTGAAGCTGAGCGCAAATGCTGATGAGCTTCTGGAAGACCCTACTATGTATAGACGCATAGTAGGAAGTTTGATTTATATTACTATTACCAAGTCAATTTTTAGCTATGATGTTGGGTTGATAAGTCAGTTTATGCAGGCTCCAAATAAACCGCATTTGGATGCGGCTAGATGCATACTGAGGTATGTGAAGTCCTCATTGCAGTATGGACTACTTTATGAGACTGGGTTTCAGATACAGTTGCATGGATACACTGATGCTGATTGGGCTGGTAGTATTTCTGATAGACGATCTACTAGTGGATATGTGTTCTCTTTTGGGAGTGCTGTAGTCACTTGGAGCATCAAGAAACAGCCTACAATTGCCTTGTCGAGCACAGAGGCTGAGTACAGGGGTGCAACAATGGCTGCATGTGAGGTAGCTTGGTTGCATAAGCTACTTTATGATATGCATCAGATGGGCCAGTTGTCATTTATTGTGACAAGATGAGCAGTATACACTTGGCAAATAACCCAGTCTATCATGCTAGAACAAAGCACATTGAGGTGCATTACGACTATGTGCGGGAGAAGGTTCCAATATGTTTTATTGATCTAGTTTATGTCAGCACAGAGGATCAGGTAGCTGACATATTCACAAAGGCATTAGGCATAGAGAAGCTGCACAAGTTTAGAGACCTACTTGGTGTGTAGGAATTGGGATTGAGCTCGAGGGGGAGTGTTGAGATATCAAGCTTCACTCGTGATATGCCAGGGTGACCGTTGTGCATTTATGTCACCGACTTATTAGCTGCAGATGCAGTTGGTACATTGCCCATAAATAATGGCTGGATGACAGCTATCTTTATGTACACTAGTTAGTGGCTCGGTTAGTATGCCACCTAGGTTAGCTGAGTTTGGTTTGAGACCCACATATAGGGTTCATCTTTTCCTTTTGTACTAAGAGAGAGAGTTCTTTTGGCTTTCACAACTAAGAAGAGGAAAGCTATTTTCAGCCTCCACCTTTGTGTGTATTCCCCCATTGCGTATGTGAGAAAGCTGCAAGTGAGACTCCTTACCTCTCTCCCACTCTCTTCACAGTGAATAGACCCTTAAACCAAAAACCCTTAAACCATGAGGAAACAAGACCCCCCCCCCCCCCCCCGTTCTCCCCAATGGAAAGTCGGATTGGAACAAGATTTTAATGGGGTGATCCACCCATCAAGTACCCCCTATAACAGTATCTAGAGCTCTAATCCACTCAAAATAAGTATCCCAAATGGAGTTTACCAGTTTATAGTAGAAATACAAGAAGAAAAGCTTAAAAGAGAAGGAAGAAGAGGTCATTTCAAGTGTTTAAGTACCACCAACTCTACAACACTTGACTTTTGTGTAAAATAAACCCTTTTCTGAAATAACAGCAAGTCATTTTCTCTCTTGTATTACTAAAAGGAAAGAATGGAAGAGGAAGGGATATTTAATAATGAACTTGTCCTTTTTTCTCCACTACCATAAGGAGATAGGGAGAAAACACCATCACCTCCTCCTGAAGAGGATGAAGTAGATGAGACTAGATGAGACTTTTACACATATTGAGTATGATAACCCACGTACAGAATTACCTTCATCTCTCCTTTAAGAATCTCTTGATAGGGAGTTTCCCTTCAGAAATGAAGAGAGAAACGAGTTCATCCAAGAGCAAGGTGCTAAGTTTACGCCTTTAACTCAAAATCCCGTACACATGGATTATAATCCAAGTCCAAGAGGGAGCCGTTGATAAGTTGGTTTCTTAGCTTAGCCATATGATTGAACAGTCCATTATGACAAAATTCGGAACTAAGAGAGTACTGAATTTTGGGGATGACGATTTAAGTAACCCCTCAAAGAGAGCTGAATTCCAACCTTGAGAGACAATAGAATTCCCAAAGTATAATGGAGCAAGAGAGGCGGATAAGTTCCTCAATTGGATTTGCCATTTTGAGCTACATTTTGCCCATCATGATAAGACCGACCATGAGAAGTTTGCTCTTGCCACACTGCATCTATAGAAGGATGCTTTGATGTGGTGGTCCTTATTACAAACAGGCAAAGAGCCTATTCTTCAATGGTCCAAATTTGTAGAGCAGCTTAAGGCTACTTTCATGCCTCCGAGGCATGAAGAAGAATTGATTTTCCACTAGGAAAGGTTTAGGCAATTCGAAAATGAGAGTAACACTGAATTTATAGCTAGGTTCTAGAAACTCTCTTTAGAGTTACCTGAGAAGAGTGAGAATGATAAAAAGAAGAAGTATTTAGTAGTCCTAACCCCGAAAGTGAGATATAGATTGAAATGTCCAACCCAACCACCTTAAAAGACCTCACTAAATTGGCTGAGATTGCTGAGAGGAAATTGAATTCTTGGAAACCGAGTGGAAACCCTTCAACAAAGGAAAGGAGAAAGCTATTGTACAAAATGTTAACAGCCAATCACATCCTGGATGGATACAATTTCCTTCCATGGCTGACGATGAGAAGAAAAAGCTAATTAAGGAGGGTAAATGTTTCGAATGTAAGAAACATAAGCCAGGGCAACCATGGCATAAATGTCCTGCTCTATTAGCCAAAATTGTCAAAACCAATTCTGTAAAAGGGAAAGGCAAAGCATCCAAGCAAGAGGGTGAGGCTTCTACCTCCTCATTCCAAGACTCTACGATGAACATAGAACCAAGAGTAAATGCTATCCATTCAGCCAACACTAGTGTATGGATGTGTGAACTGAATAGAGAGTAGGCATATTCATTGTAGAGTATGGACAGAGAAAAAATATTTTAATCCTCCGTGTAGAGTGTTTGATAGGATAAATAGGGCTGAAATAGAAGAGTTGGAAAAAGAGATTGAACGTCTATAGTTTCTATAGACTAAGTAGCTCTCCATCGCAAAATCATCCATAGCCAAGGTCTACCTAGTCCAATGAAACATTTGGGTGAGAGAATTGTTTTAATACTGACTAGTTTGTTGAGAATGTGTTTCAACTTATTGAGCAGGTTACTGTAAAGAGATTTCAGCAGCTAAGTATTCAGAAGAGGATTTTGAGCATGAAGAGATACTGAAGAGGCACTGCAGTGGTCCTTCTGCATTTTGAATATTTAGCATCAAGAGGAATCAGAACTTGAAGATGGGATTTAAGTTCTCATTCTGAAGAGATAGTGTACTACCAAGAGAAGATTATCTGTAGATTATGAAGAGAAGATGCAAATGCAAAAGTAAAAGAGAAAAGCGTACACAAGAGAAAGAGACAAGAGAGAATCCAGAAAAGGACTTCTACCCATTCAAGCAAGAGGGAGTGTCATGAGAAATCACTAATCTGTGATTAGTAGACATTAAAACATTATTATATATTATACACCAATGGTTTAACATGTATATGTATTTAAGATGGACACCGACTGATTTGTTATGGCAGTGGATCATTTGAGTAGATAGGACTGAGCTAGAGCCACTGCTTCAGACTATTCTATTAATAAAAATGTACACACACATGTCTAGGTCCTAGGGACAATAGGAAGGAAAGGGTGCATTAAGATGCATTGAATGATAGATGCATGGGTCATAGGCTAAGGGTAGGTGTAAATGGGAAGATGGAACTTGAGTGATCTCAAGGGACATTAATGAAACGATGTCACCCTCTCATTGTGAATCTCACGTAGCATTCTTCATTCACATTGCATTCATCCGCCATCTCTCTCCCACCTTGCATGTAGGTTGAAATAGAAACAAGTACTCTCACGAGGGAGCTCTTCCCCATTGGCGGGCCAATCGGCATTCAAATTTTGCATGCATTGCACACATTTGCATTCTCGAAAAGTCTGGTTCTTCACAATATACTTACACAACCAAGAATCTTAATCACATAATAGAACTGAATATAGTACTATCAGCAAGATATTAACAAAAGTAAGGCTGCCTTTGCTCAATAGCACAATTGCATGGGATCTTATTATGATGTTTTTTATAGGTTCACTCACGCTTCACATAGCACGAATATGGCATCGACAGCCTTCACAAAGTTGTCTTGATGTATACTCTAGAACACAAGAATAGGTTTCCTCCACTTCAATTTTATGAAATAAAACCCTGGAATTGTTCCAAAACTTTACCATTTCAATTGCATGGCGGATATTCTTGGTCATGCAGGATGTGTGAAAGAGGCAGAAGATCATACTATTCCAAATAAAGATAACATTGTGGGTTGGATGTCTTTGCTCAACCACTCAAGAACTTACAGAAATGTGGATGGAGGAAGAAGATGTTTCAACCATGTTATTGCTTTTCTGTCTCTAGAAATAAAGAAAATATCTTCTGTAGGCTGTGCTCCTTAAACTCCTCAAAGTTTGGAATCTCTAGACACAGCTTCATCTTTGCATCAGCCAGATCACTGCTATAAAGCACGATGAACAAATAAAACAATGTGCCACATAGGTTAGCTCCCTCTTTTTGTTTTGGCACAGCTAGCCGCTTCCATGTAAGTTGGACAAACCTTTGGTTATCAGGATGCATGTTAAAGAATGAATTCATACGTTTACATAGTTTTCAATTTCTAGCTTTGCTAGACAACATGGAGTTGAGATGGAAAAGCTTAAGTTCAGAATTTCTTTCTTCAGCCTCACTCCTTGTCAAGGGGATTTGGATGGGATCTTCCCAAGCACCCACTAAGAGAGACCAATGCTCATAAAAAACACATGGCATGTAGGCAAGGTTTAATGCCTCGATGCCTTGTGGCACTCTCTTCTCTCATGCCTTTGTAAATGATGATGTTGATGCATGAAATAAGAGGGGATCAAAAATCACTGTTTTTTGTTCTTCCTTCTCTCCCTACAACCAATATAACGTTTTAAACAATGCATCAAAGCAATTTGTGGACATAGCAGAATTTGGATAAAAAATCATTGGTATAAACTCAGGCAGAAAATCCATCACTTCCCCTTCAATTAAATGCTCTTCTTTGGGGAGGATCACTTTCCTGTAGCCCTCTTCTCTTTTCAACGAAAAAATTCTTTGTCCAAGTTTCATGTAGTTATCATTGAAAACCAATCTCTGCTTTTTTGACAAAAACACTCATAAGCCATCTTCGAGAGAGATGTTAGCCACATGATCCTTCTCACTATCTGTCAACCCTAGCCAAAGGAGTAGAGAAACTTTTTTTGTGGCAGCATTGTAGTCATAGACATGCTCACCATCAGCAAGCACAGCTATACTTACAAGCTTATCCAAACCAGACTCCTCATTCTCGTCACCCTAAGTGGCATCAACATCAACTTGCAATACATCCCTTTTGATGGCATTGACATTATCAACATTATCATCATCCAAATCAGACTTGTCACCCTGAGTGGCATCAGCATCAATTTGTAGAACATTCCTTCCAGTCACATTGACATTAGCATCATCCAGTTGAGTGGCACTGACATTGTTTTTTATTGCACCCCTTGGATTGGAATCTGTAGTGCCAACATCAACTGCATTTTCAGTAGTCTCATTAGTCCCAACATCAAGACGTTGAATAATATCAAAAGCAGGCTGCATACCCTTCATACTTGCATCTCCTACTTGGCATAACCTCCTTTATGCTTTGATATCCTGCAGATCCTGCATGCATACCTATCGATATTGTAAGAAAACAATACGTTTGTGGTCAACAGATAACATGATCTCGTATGCAAGAGAGAAAAGTAGATAGTATGGAGAATAAAAAATTTGATTACTGTAAAACTGATACAATAGATAGCGCTGCCTCCCAGCCGTGCGCTCCTATGTGAGAAGCTTCGATGCCATGCTAGAAACAGTAGAGGACAGAGGCTGGATGCTAAGGAATCAGGGTTGTTATAGCTAGTGATGATTATGGGCTTCACGGGCTTGCTCTTGTATAGCCACCAGTCGTAGTCGGTTAGACCCAATTGGGAGACCGACCCAGTCAGCCCAAAATGGCCGACTGGAGGTCAGTTCTGAAATAGGCCACCGACCACACGTTCAAACCATGGCGTAGAATAGAGCAACTAACCTACATTCTCCATTTGGCCTAGAGCCATTCGGGATCATCTCGGCCTCCAAACAGGCCCCGTAGCATGAGAGTGGGTTGCCCCGAGAAATGCTCCGTCTACCCTTAGTGCGATCAGTCATGGGATGCCTTCCCACACCTGCATGTAGCCTAGTTGGCAGTGTGCCAACTCTATCTGAAGCTGTCCAGCCATTAGGCCACACATGGCCCCCATCTGGTGTCCAAACTAGGACCTACCGGATAATTGAGCTACTCAAATGCCTTCTCCTCATATGGGGGCTTACAAGTAGAGTTAGCTGGTTCCCGCGTAGTTACACCAGAGTGGAGCATTGATATCTAATAGATATAACCTACATACCCAACAACTCCATTATGCTTTGATTCAAACTGGCTGTATTCAATGCAAATTTTTCAACAAGAGAGCGCATGTTTGCCAGCTTGTTATTAAGATATGCCTCAATTTTTTCAGAGACCCAAATATCAGATCCTCTACGTTTTGTTGTAAGTATAATTTCAGTTACGTGAAGGCAGCATCTAGCTTTGCGTTCAAAAAATTTTCAATATCTTGAACAGAACCTTTTGAAATTTCAGAATTTTTACAAGAGTAAAGACTCTTAGCCTTTTTCCCATTATCTTCTGTGTGCTTCATGCCATCTTCAATAGCCTTCTCAGCCTTAGAGGAAGCTTTTCTCTTTCTTTGCCTCTTAAGCATATTATTTGGCTGCTGTAAATTCTCTTCATAGAAGCGCTTCCATTCACTAACATCTTTGAGCAACTTGACCCCTTATGGGAACTTCGGGTATTCATTTTGGGCACTCCCATGGAAGGACGTACGATGCTTATTCAGCCTCACCACTGTGGGGCAAATTTGCGTGCAGTCTTTACATATGTACCCGTTTGGCTTTTTGAGAAGCACATGTAGCTCATACAGCCTCCCTTTTTCCAAATCGTTGAACATCTCTACGAAAAGAAGGGTGAACACACACTCTCTCTCTTTCTCTCTAAACAGAAGGGTAAACACGCACACTCTCTCTTTCTCTCTAAAGAAAAGGGTGTACTGAAATACTTACATGTAAAATCTCTCTCTATCTTGGGATAGTTCCTACGACGTTCAAAGATCTTCTTCTTCTTCTTCTTCTCACACAAACGCTTGTAGGCTTACAACTTGAAAGACTTACATAAGAGTTGCAATTGAAAGACTTCATAAGAGTCAAAACTTCAAAGACTTACATAAGAGTTACCAACTGAAAAATTTACATGTGGAATGTTGAGACGCCTCGGCCTTGGAGTCTCGAGATGAGACAAGGGCCTCGTTCTTGGTGGGGTGATGAAGGTCCGGCCTTTGCAAAGCTCATCATTTGTGATGTCTCTTGGAAGGCATAGATAGGGAGGATCTTTGTGTGGCCTAGTTAGAGAATATGGTATTGGAATTCACTAAAAACAATCATGGATATGTTGAGGTGTCTAGAGTATACGTATGTGCATGTATACCTATATGTACGGACGACTTACATTCTAGAATAAAGATGCATAATGGTGCATTGGTATCAAACGTACACCATGTGACATTAGACATCTTACCCAACATAAGTAAGGCATTATCTAAAAGAGATTCACATGACCATTAGAAAGATGGTTCTTCTATACATACACATATTTATCTATCCTACTATAGGTCAGATGTGTAACTCTCATATACATATGTATCCACCATTCAAACATGCATTATAAGAGACTCACATTACCATTGGAAATATGATCCAACTATTAACTAAATGTACCTATGGCTATAGTGATGTGTTTGTCTCCGATGTGCTCTTGGGACTTCCATCATATGTGTGAGTCTAACTATCCTACTATAGGTCAAATGTGTAACTCTCATACATGCATTTATCCACCATTCAGACATGCATTGTAAGAGACTTACATTACCATTGGAAAAGTGATGTATTGTCTCCAATGTGCTTTTGGGACTTTCATCACATGTGTGAGTCTAACTATCTCAAGCTCTTAGCTTTTCCACATAAATAAAAAGAGATTTCCACTATTCCAAGATGTAAGTGAGACACGTGCATTGCAAACAATGAACCACGTCTATAAGGGTATCTAGTGAACACTTAAAGCAAGTTCTCAAGGAGGACATAAATCTAAATGATGTACACGTAACTTACATGAGCTCATAAATGGAGATGAGACTTACACCTTGTGGAGTTAAAAACACATTTCAAATGTGTATCCCTCATGTACATAAATATTTATCTACTCTATCTAAGTCAAATGTGTAACCCTCATGTACATATGTATCTATCCAACAATAAGGTAATGCAGAAGTCTCCCCTAATCCTCTACAAATATAAATGAACGAGTAACAAGTAGGGAACCCACACGTTGCTATGACACTCTTTAGATTAGCATACATTGGACTTTTAGTTACAATAGTACCATCCTTCCACTCTTCTAAAAAACAGGTAGGGCTACCTATGAAGCATGGGACAGTTCACGTTGAGAAGTTGCAAGAAGCTGAACAAATGTTCTATAACTAGTTTTAAAATCTCTATTTATTACTCAAATAGTACAATAAATTCCCATGCCAAAAAGAGTACTAAATGGGTACACTCTAGCCTGCTTTCACCCATAGATAATTTTGGACTTTCACCCATAGATAATTTTGGATTCTTGCATAGGGAAACAGTACCATGGCTTTGATAGTTGTAGAACTTTCACTACCATTGCATGGTAGGGAACTTGGAATATGAATCTTATGGGCTTAAGTATGATAAGAAGTTATTGGATGTCAATCTCTTTAAGTGTGCAAAAAAGAAAGATTGTACTCATTGGAAATATGGATCTTATGGGATTGAGTATGATAAGAAGTTATGGGATGTCAATCTCTTTAAGTCTACAGAGAAAAATGATTGTAGTCATTGGAAATAGTAGATATGAAAGAGGATATTAGTGCCTTTACTTGAAAATATTATTTTTTATACCAATACATCCATGTGTGTGTGTGTGTGTGTGTGTGTGTGTGTGTGTGTGTGTGTGTGTGTTGAAACCACTTGCTTATATGCATATGTATATATGTGTGTATATGCACACATGCATTTTCATATCACATATGTCCATACATGCTCAAGTGTATGTATGAGTATTTGTGTGTTTGACCTCACACATAAACACAAGCATTCACACATAGAGACACACATGTACAATGACACCACATGCATACATAGAGATGACACACACACACACACACACACATTGTTGTTGTGCATGTGATGTCAATAAATGTGTGTGTCTATTTTTATGTACATGTATTTAAGTATCTACATGTGGATTTAGGTGCAGATATGTATACAAAGGCTACATATATATGCAAATTGCTCAAACTAGATGCTAAGTGTGTGTATGCTTGTGTAACTTATGTACATGTGTACGATGACATGTCTACACATGTATGTGTGTGTTTTCCTATATCACAATGTGTCCACACACATGGTCACGTGTCAAATTCTTTGGGCATGTTTTAGTGTGTAAGATATACATGTATATATGCATGTTGCACAAACATATACTCAAGTGTATGTATGCTTGCTCATGTAATTATAAATGTGTACACCTATATGGTTACAACTTACACCTGTACATGCATGTGCTTGCCTATGCGCGCATACTATTTTCCTCTCGAGAAGCTTCAACAGGTCTTGGATTCGCGAAGCTGTCAATCCTTCTGAATTGAAGCGTAAGGCTTTATGAAGGGCCCCCGCGTCAAACAACCCTCCCCATTCATTAATTAGTTGATGAAGTTCTTGCTTGGAAGTTCTTTCAAACTATGCAATAATAAAATGAAGTGACGTTTGACATTGAGTTTGAAGCTTTCACTCGATGGTCGGCACTGACTTGAAGCTTCAACTCAATGTTCAAAGACACTTGTACTATGCGTGTTATTGCGTTCAAAGACACTTGCGCTATGCGTCCACGCTCAACCCCCAACAAGTAAAGACTTGTGGTTTTCGGCTGTTCTTCTCATGGTACATTCTTTGTAGAGATGGTCGCCGACACCACACCCACTACACAATGGAACATTGGGTGCAGCTGCACAGCAGACCTGTAACAGGTGGAGCAAATGAGCTAAGTTTGTTCTCATGAGGGTGTGTGGGCGCTCAATTCTCATGCCTTGAATTTTACCTGAATTTCATCGTTATCATGGGAGTACGAGAATTGCGAGTTCAATAACACTTAACTCCTCGAAGCTACAGAGGAGAACAAAGTCAAGGTTTTCGGCAAAGATTTTATGGGCTGGGCCAAGATGAAACTCGCAAAAAAGATGACTGTCTGGATGGTGTAGAGGATGCATTGAACTGTATCTGCTCTTTAGCGAACGCCAAATAATGCCAATCAGGTGCAAAACACCAACTAGTTAGTGCAGAGGGTATGACGAGATTAGAGACACGACGGATCTCGAGACGCTTAACGCAACGTAAGAGATGAGCCTTCCTTTCACATAGGATGGCTGAGATAGTTCACTCTTTCCGAGAAGGAGATCCCACCATTGCATGGGGGCTTTTAACTGAGGGGAAGCCACCGATCCCCAACGCAGATCCGAATGTATGGCATGCATACACGACGCCATTGTATGATGCTCCAGCTCAGCCCCGCTAGACATGCCTTCCATCCCAAGGCCAGCCACCTGTATGTTGTTAACTAAATATAATGTGCAGGCAACATTATGTCGACTTCCCACTCGGCGAGCTCAGGATCATGAGGGACTAAGAACTGAGCACTTTATACATGGGATGGAGGTCTTGTCTCCAATCCTTGTGCAATTGTTTAACCAAGTTGTTTGTCTCCACTTGGAGCACCATCACCGTTGTCCCAATATACAAATCAGGGGACCCCATGGCTATTGGGAATTATCGCACACTATGATTGGTCTATGGCTCCGTGCTGGAGAGAAAGAAAGAAAGTTTATTAAAGTCTTCGGGAGACCGTGAAGGTCTATGAGACTAAAGATAACTGATACAATGAGCATAACGGTGGCGGTCTCAAAACGAGCCAGCCAACCATTTCTACAAAAAGGAGGTTATGAAGGACGGTGTGTCTAGTCCTGATACAAAAATATGTGTCAATCTCCAGATGATACAAAAAAGAAGGAGGGGGCACCAAAAATGGAGCAGAGGGAGGAGATACAAAATATATGTGCAGGTGGTGATCGTCAGAGACCAATTCTAGAGGGGCCGTCAAATGGGAGGCCGGAAAAAACCCTGCGATAGATGATTGGCCTCTGACGTCACGCGGCCTAGTCGAGCTCGGTCGTCGGGGCGGCGGGTGGCCCTGTGGATGAGGGCAACGGTAACCCCGGTGGGGCGGGTAGAGAGCAGAGACGAGATGTCATGGACCCGGATGTGTGAGTCTGTCCGCTGGCGCAGCTGCCGTGGCTCTGGCTCTCGCTCACGTCCGCGTCGTCTGCTAGACTGAGGAGAGGTATCCTGTGACTGGAAGAAATCAGTGATGGGCCGCTGGGTGTCCTCCCGCTGTGTGTGCTGCGCGTGTCGCCATGCTCGGAGAGAGGTATCTCGGTGGCGAGTCATCTCATGTAAGAAAGCGGCCGGGCATTGCTGATTCGGGAACTGCAGCATGTGTGGGAGGGGGCCGAATCCGTCACGGAAGAGGCAATGGTACCGGCCTCGGATGGCATAATAGATAGGACATCTGAAAGCAAAGTGCTTCTCCGACTCGATCTCCTGCAAGCCGCAAAGTAGGTCAAGGCGGCCCTCTCGTGGGATATCCTTTGCGCGTCCGCTCTCGATCCGTAATCGGTGTGACGAAACCCTAAACTAACCGAGGGAGATCCGGAGCGCATGTGGTAGATGAAGCTGTGTGTAACTTGGGGGTGTGATGAAGCCCTCCTGTGAGATCTGGAGGCAGTGTCGGCGGTAGAAGTCGAGCTTCATAGGAAGCTCGGAGTGAAGAAACCATGTCCACTAGGTGTGGAGCTGCTAGAGCAGATCCGCTCGAATGAGCCGGTTGACCTCCTGGTCAGTGGGGGAGAGGGGAGATGGTGGAGCGTCGAGGCTGTACTGAAAAGAAGGCAACCGGTCTAAGTCGAGGCCCAGTCGGGTGAACCAACTGGAAAGACAACTATACCAGCATTGCTGGTCCCCATCAACGGATAAGGCCATAGAGGAGGATAGGGCTAGCCAAGGTAGGCGGAGGCGACCGTCGGCGGAGGACCTGAAATCCCTGACTCTGTGGAGATAAGTGATAGCCTGGAAAGCCGCATCAAGCTGTAGGGGTGATGCGCCGAACTCTGCTAGAATGATATGGTGTGGTACCGATGGTTTGCTGCGGATCATCCGAGCAAACATCAGTATCTGTAGGTGCTCGACTCGAGCCCACTCTGTGTCTGAAAGGTCGGCTCCCCACCACGGGCTACCGTACATGCCTGCTGGGCGGACCAAAGAATCAAAAAGGAGAGATCAGCAACTATATAGAGGCACATGGACAGTAGGCTTTAGGGGAGAGGCCAGGTTCAGGAGACAACACTCTACTCTAAATCACATATTCACCTTACGGGCCATCATTGAGGAGGCAAGGGCACGGTCCCAGAAAGTCTACACCTGCTTTGTTGACTTTTGGAAGCCCTTTGATACCATCCCACGGACTCACTTGATTGGAGGCTCTAGGAAATGTAGATCTCTGATATCATGATGTGGGAGCACGATTGGAGTGAAACAGGGATGCCCCTCTCACCGACAGTTTTTGGGCTTTATAGAGATCACTACCTTCATTGACAGTCTAGGAGGAGAGGGATCACTACTTGCTGAAGTGAAGGTAACTGCTCTATGCTGATGACATAGTACTTATATCCTCATCCACAGCAGCAGGCCTTCAGAAGCACTTACATGTTTTGGAGGGAGAGGGACTTGAAAGTCAACCTTGGAAAGACCAAGGTTATGATTTTCAATACCTCACAAGGGGTGCTCCATCAACATACCAAAATGAGCTTGTGGAGATTGTGCAGTCCTACACATACCTCGGGCAATTTTCTCGACCGGCGGTGTTCAGGATGGTCCACACAGCTAGAGCTTAACTCACACGTGGGCAGGGGGCTCTTGCTTGCCTAGAGCAACAATGCTTTCAGGCACACTTCCAGGACCCTCATGCGAAGGGATGGCTGCTGCTGGCTGTTGCTTCTCATATATTCCCTTTCAGCCAAGTGTTTCTGCTAGAAGGAGATTAATTTTGCATATGTGTATCAGTTTTTGTGTTACCTCACAGAATAAAACAGCCATGTAATGTGTCTTGTGGTATTGAATTTCAAGAGCCACATCAATCATCGTGGGTTCATATGGATTGGTTCTACAAGTCCCTAGAGACATTGGCAGGGCAGCTTCAAGCTTTCACATGTCAAGTTATTGTTAGAAGGTCACTGTCCCCACCTGTGAGCCCCCTATTGGAGGGGACAAGGGGGCAATAGACCATAGGGGGTAGGGAAGGGAGGTTACCTACCAGGCAGGTCTGGAGCAGCAGCAGCACGCGGATCTGGAGGTTGCCATCAACAAGACAGATGCGGGTTCCAAGGAGGTGCCTACGTGGTAGCAGAGGCGTAGGGAGCAACAACAGTATAGCCCTGCAGGAGGGCTATTTGTAGGCCAGGCAACCAGGCCTGGCTGGCGCTCAGGTCAGCCCTACAGGTCGGTCATATAGGTCGATGCTGGCAGGGTAAACCGACCCCTTGGTTGGCCACCTTCAGGGCTCCAGGCCCCCCCTATATAAATCCCCCTTCCCCCCTTCATTCTCCATCCACATGTACTGGCGTCTTACACCTAGGCCGCATGAGAAGGAAGAGAATACTCAGTTTGGGAGGACAGCATCCTCGCTGTACTTTTGTGCTTAGTTCAAGCTTGTCTATCCCACACTTTGTGGACGAATATATATTCTGAGTTTTGCCTATCTCTCTTGTGGTATTCTACAACGGTGTTCAGTGTATCAGTGTGATCATTTATGTGCATACTTCGAGTTGTGAGGATCGAGAGGCGTGAGTGATTCTATCCTCTATTTTCCAACATGGTATCAGAGCTAAGTTCTCAGCTTTAGGTCTGCACAATCTACTACATCAAAGAAAGGAGTCCCTCCTCATGGAGGCGACTCCGATTCGATACAGTCGCACATCAGGTCAATTCATTTGCTACAAGTTTCCCTTTTGAGTTTTTGTGTTTTATTACAGCAGAGATGGAGCAGTAGTCCGAACGTTCCTCTTCAGCCCTTCGGGTGGGGAAGCTGTGTTCCCATTGACAGAGAGGAGGAAGCTTTCTCCCCTGTTTTGTTAAAAGGAAAGCAATTTATTGTTGACCCCTTACAAAATCAAACCCTAGAATTTTTTGTGATACTCAAGACGAGACGAGCCCTCCTACAAGGTTGGAGCAGTAGATTGCCAGTGGAGATGACAACTCGAGGAGAAAGAGGGGAGCAACCAGCAGCTGGCAGAGAGTTCGGTGTGAAAACTGAATCGAGTATGTTTGTCATTATGTAAGACATGCATATTTATGGGGTGCTTGTCCTCGATGTGTTATTTTGACTTACACCTCGTAAGT
The DNA here is from genome assembly GCF_047967505.1 of Dipteris shenzhenensis. NCBI lineage: Eukaryota > Viridiplantae > Streptophyta > Polypodiopsida > Gleicheniales > Dipteridaceae > Dipteris > Dipteris shenzhenensis. The sequence continues at coordinate 9,745,889 of NC_141617.1, read as the reverse complement.
TGGCTCCCCTAATGTTTCCTAAATATATAAACGTTGTGCATTTGGAGACACTTACACCATTGTGTAAGTTATTTCTAAGACGTAAGTCATACATGTATGCTATGCTGGGGTAAGACTTAAGTTATTTCTAAGACGTAAGTCATACATGTATGTTGTGCTAGGGTAAGACTTATGCTAAAATTATCCTCAGAAGGTAGGCATTTTAGCATGTTTGATTTCATCCTAGTGTTTTGTATCTCCTTCATATGCATCTTTTCAAGTCACCATGCCTATGTGTACACATGTGCATGTGTACACATAGGCATGTACATGTGTGTGTGTGTGAGAGAGACTCTGTGTTTTGCAGTGCGTGTATATGTGTGGTGGGTGTGTGCGTGCATGTGTGTTTATGTGTCTATATATATTTGCGTGTACCCCTTTCCTATGTATGTATAAGTGATATATATATATATATGTATGTATGTATGTATGTATGTATGTATATATATATAGAGAGAGAGAGAGTTCAAAATGAAAAGTTCTAACTTGTCACCCTTCAAATTTGGGGACTGGTAGATGGGACATGTTACTCGTCTTATGTGCACACTGAGTGTAGAGATCTTTCAAAGCATGTGAAAGTGTCCTGCTCGTGTCCAAGTTATGATGGTTTATGAAATCGTGGCAAATTGCTATGGTTCTCTTCACCTTCCTTTGTGTTTTCAGCCTTGTCCCGACTCTGTCTCTACCTGATTCTACTAACTCATGGAAAGTGCAGGTAAACGTAAGGGTAGAACTCCTCAGACGTCCTCAACAACTCCACGAAAGAAGAAAGTAGCTGATGTTTGCTTAGAGCCATCTCTTGGACAGCCATCTTCACAGTCTACTGGACGCAAACAGATTTTAATGGAGGAGCTTAAGACGTATTGAAAGAGACGTACACTGAGGATGACCGTGTTTACCAAAAAGCTATACAGTGGGCCGAAGCCAAACTTAGAAGCCAGACTTAGCTCTAGGAAGAGGCTGAATCTAGACTGTCTTCTAGGGCAGAAGGTTGCTGAGATCATTATCACTTGGAGCAGCAGTTGGGGAGCAGACAACAGCAGCAGAAAGCCTACCCTTGGACCTACACATAGGAGGAGAAGGAGGCTGACTTAGAGCTGCAGACTGAGCTCAAGGTGCTGCCCACCTAGGCTGGCTTCCAGACAGCAAGGTGGAAGGGATCCAAACAGAGAGTCTACATATGCTCGAGGTGGAGCACGTGGGCTCAAAGATCTAGAAGTGTCAGGCTTGTAATAGAAGGACCTTTTGGTATTGTATCATGTCCTACTTTGTGGACGGATGGAAATATAAATAGTTGCTTCTATGTTTGTCTCTGAGCATTGTCTATGCACGTAAGTTAAGAAGTTTGTGATTCCACACCCCACACCACACTGTGTGAGCTCTTGGGCTATTCTATCAGTCTTCCGCTGTGCGTACCCCCTGTTGGGTCATTTCTAACATGGTATCAAAGCCCGAGTGGGAGGCTCATAGGTGTGGGAGCCTGAAGGCAGGGACCTTGCTGAAGGACGACCCTGATTCAGAAGCTCTTGGGAATCGACTTGGCCACGTGACTGTCAAGGATAGAGCAGAGCAGATCTACGCAGCATTTGCATAAGGAACAAAGGTGCAATGATGTCAGCCACTGTATGGATCTGTATGGGCTGTTGCAGGGCAGTGTACAGAAGGTGTACGGGCACGACATGGCGCCGGCAAATGGCTGCAGCATGACGCAACATGGCAGAGGTCTATGGGCAGGTATATAGCCTGTAGGAGGGTCTCCAACAGCAACTAAGGGCAGCCTAGTAGCAGCCTAAAAGGGGTTGGCTAGGGCCCTTATATAAGGCTGGTTGGACCAGCCAACTAAGTCGTTCAGCAAGCAGACTGGTGGGCCAGTCTGGTCGGCCAGGATGAGGCTGGCTGGTCAGTTTTATGACAGCCCCTTGGGGGCCTATAAAAGGAGAGGCCTCAGGCCTCATTTCATATCCAACAGAGCAGCTTTGGGAGGAGTAGAAAGGAGCAGCATATCCACCATCCTTGACCAAGCCTCTACACAGGAAGTGAAGGAGAGAAGTGTTGCTGCAGACTTAGCTCCAGGAAGAGGCTGAACCTAGACTTCCTTCTCGGGCAAAAGGTTGTTGAGATCATTATCACTTGGAGCAGCAATTGGGGAGCAAACAGCAATAGCAGAAAGCCTACACTTGGACCTACACATAGGAGGAGAAGGTGGCTGCCATAGAGCTGCAAACTAAGCTCAAGGTGCTGCCCACCTAGGCTGGCTTCTGAACAGCAAGGTGGAAGGGATCCAAACAGAGATCTAGAAGTGTCAGGCTTGTAGTAGAAGGACCTTTTGGTATTGTATCCTGTCCTACTTTTTAGACAGATGGAAATATAAGAGTTTCTTTTGTATTTGTCTCTGAGCATTGTCTATTTACTAGCTTGCACATCTATGCACATAAGTTAAGAAGTTTGTGATTCCACACCCCACACCACACTGTGTGAGCTCCTGGGCTATTCTATCAGTCTTCCGCTGTGCGTATCCTCTGTTGGGTCATTTCTTACATGGTATAGAAGCCCAAGTAGGAGGCTCACATGTGTGGGAGTCTGAAGGCTAGTAAATCTTTCTGGTTTTGTTAAAACAATCAAATTAGACAATACTTTAAGTTATACTATGCTAAAAATGTGCTAAAAGATTCAAGTGTTGTGATTATAAAACTTCAAGTGTGTAAACTTTTATCCTTTGAAGAATATGTAAGTTTTTGAAATTCAAAATAAAGATTTGTTCAAAATCTAGACCGTTTTTGCATATTATGTTTTTGAACAGTGATACCGTGCGGTACATGTTTGAAAAGTCATTAAAAAGCCCTCAAATTTTAAATAAAAAATTGATGTATTTTTTTGTTTCTCATTTGTGTGTAGTGTTTCTCACTTCCTATGCAATAGTCTTTATAGGTTTATCTGTATGGCTTACTACTAGTGGAGAGGAACCTCCACACCTGGTTGGATGCCTACAAGATTAATACCTATGGGATGGGATAAGTTATAGGAGAGAATATCAATGAAGGCTCCAAACTGCCCATTATTTGACTTGAGTGTTTTGCTAAGGGCAAACCTTCTAAATAAGCATAGATACCCCAAATTTGACTACCGCTTCAATTAACTTGATTGAGGTTGCAAAGAACTTGGATCCATTATTGACATGATTGGTGTCAAAAGAATGAGCCTGGGCTATTCATTACAATTGTTGTGGCTCATGAGACCATTGCAACACTAGAGTAATATGGATGCCATGAGTTGAGATGCAAGCTTAGTAGGTGAGATAAGACTACATTTTCCAATCAGGCTGAGAACTCCAAGTGCTCCTAGGTACACCTATACTAGTATGGTAGTGGCCAATGAGGGTGGTTAGACTAATTACAAGTTCAAATGATCTACTTTCGTGAGCCTTAGGAAGGTGAATAGGTAGACCCTTAGATGTGTAGAATGGAGTTGATGAACTCAATTGGGCTATGTTTGTAACTTGATTCTCCAATGATTGTCATAGATTCTTGGTCTTATGATGGGTTAGTCATGGCTTTTATGATAGAAGGCCATGGTAATGGAAATGAAAGAAACTTGTTTGGAACCTTTTTTTGAAAAAATAAATTACAAGATGTTGACTAGGAACCTACATGGAGCCACCAATCCTAGCTGAGATCATGATGGCAAGAATTAAACTTTTGAATTGGGAAATAAAAAGTAACATAAGCTAGAATTATAAGTCTTCCCTCATGCACGAATAAGAAATATGTGTGACTCTTGTTTATCCTTTTCTTCTTATCAGATTAGTAAGTGACTTCCTACACTACAAGTGATAGGATGGAGTGAGTACAATAATTGCTTTGGTGTTGCTATTTTGGTTGTACATTTGCATGACAAATAGCCACATAATTATTAATAAGAAAACCAAACTTACAAATCTAGGGTGCCCTTTCTAGAGGAGGACAAATTCATTGTGTTTGATTGATTAGTTTACGTGGTTAAGATTAATATGTCAGGATCCTTGGGCTAAATGTTTAGATGTTTTGTCTAGAATGGTTGTCTTTAAAGAGGACCAAAGAGAGGTGTGGCATACAGCGGTTTGATGTGGTCTCAAATTTTAAAGTTTGAAGAATTATCTAAGGAACATAGATTATAGATTATTTGTTTCCTCCTTGCACATATCAAGGAACATGGTCAATAGACAAATGGTTCCTTCCTTGCATCCATCTAGGAAATTCCAAAATTCTTAGTGGTACAACTCGAATCCTCACTATCTAGGTCAAACAACGAAAGGGGACTCTGATGGGAGGTTGGTTGGTCTGATCCACCTCACCAAGGTGGTCCCTTTAAAAACTTGCATGAGGTAGGTAAGGTTTAATTTTGTTAAAGTCTTGAAGAGACCAATAGAGAGCCGCCTTCTAGGAAGTGACAAATGATCATATCACTTCTCACAATGAAGTCTACAATAGATCTTTGGCAAATTAAGAGTATCCTATGCTCTTGTTTTCCCTAGGTCTTATTCTATCATTGGCTTGTATTATCTCCATGGCCGCTCCTTTCGTCCATGCCCTCCATTGATTAGTCATAAATGCTTCAAATGAGCAGGTTGACCTATTTTTATTTTAGGAGGATGTCATCACCTTGCCTACATTAAATCTAGCAAATATAAGCACACATGCACTTTGCAAGATCATCCTGGCCCAATCACACCTTACGGATGTCTTTTGTTGGATATGGAAGACAAGATTAGTTGGAGACATAGAAACTGAGTAGTAGTGGTAGTAGGTTCCTTACAGTAGCTGAGTCTACTACTATGATGTAGTCTAGTAGAGCTAGTGTATAATAGCGCTTTAGTGGGACTCCACCATTGGAGAACTTGAGGAGGCACAAAGATGCTTAAACATTCCTTCCACTCAATATTGGTTACTCAGTGACTCAAACACAACCCTATACCATTTTTATGTAGTCTGCTCACTATCAACCTTTCTTTGCTACTCATATGCTTCATCTTTAGTCAGTGTGGAGTGTTGTCAGGCTCCTACTACATTCTATGGAAAAAGACTTTTCCTGCTGTGATATGAAATTTTGAAACTTGTTGATTATAATTTGTGTTAAGGATAAAGCTTGAGAGGATTACAAAAATATTAGATGCCAAAGTGGCACAATCCATGTGAGTTAAAGGAAGACAATGTGGTAGATTGTTAATAATTATGGTGTTCTTAAGGTGTTTTCTACACATGGGTGAAATGTATGACTTTCACACGATGTCTTTCATGTAATGTTTCTAGCTTTGAATAGACAAAGGAAGGGGAAAAATGTGTGTGTAGTTTATTTTTGGTGGACAAAGAAGGAGTGGAATGGGAGATATAATAAAGAGCCTCTTTAGTAAGTAACACTAGAGGGATAGGAGAAATACAATCAAGAATGGAACATCTGATAAGCTTCATTGATGACTACATGTATTCATCTCTGAAAATGTGCTAGAGAAAAAAAAATGAACCACTAAAAAACCTAGTCTCGGCTAATCCTCAAAGGCTCGAACATTTTTGACCCGATCATTCCAATCTTTGTTCGAAATTTGACCCTTATTTTAAATACATGATTCATTTACATCCCATATCTAATAATTTCATCATGAAATCAAATAACCTTTAAACTACTACATGTTAGACCATCAATGACATTTAACCTTTAAATTAGTATATCTTAGAATATGAAAAAATATTGATGTGTTATCCATTTCATTTTAAAGATCTTGAATTTTTTTCAAAAGACCATGATATCTTATTTAAAAACGAAGATCATGTCGCTATAAGATGCTACATACCTGGAATAATCCAAGAACGTCCATGTTGGAACAATCATATCTTGATCTTGGATGTTTCTTACTCTTGTGGATTCTTTTCATGATTCCTAACGTAGAGAATCCAATTTTTCGAAGTTAAATATTTTTCAAGATATATCAAGATATAAAACATTCAGTGTAGAATGACAATTACCGTCACCTTATAGCAAAACAAGGTTATAATCCACAATATTTATAACTTACAAGGTTGAATATTTTGATGCAATACATACAAAATTCCATTCTTAGAAGTATTAATCTAGTTGTTGGCCTTGTTTGCAAACGCTAATCATGAAATTGGGGAGCTACCATAATCCATCTCACATGAGAGAGAGAGAGAGAGAGAGAGAGAGATCCACACTGATAAATCATTAAGCAAACCACACATAAAATACGAAAAATCTGATAAATCCCACATCCATTACTCCATCCTCTAGATTCCATCACTTCAAACCCACTGTAAAAGATGTTCATCCATAAGTAAGAAGCCAAGGTTTTAAGTATCAAAATGAAGAAAAAGAAAATGATATTGAAACAAATATTAGTATGCCTAAGTAAGAATAGGTAGCTCAATAGATAATTTTTTATGAAATTGTTTACCTTTCAATTTCACCAAAAAATTGTCAACTTCTTTTGGCTTATTTAGTCCACACACGTTGAAAAACTACCCATATCCTTCCACATGGTAGCCCAAGCTACACGGAGTCTGAGGGTCCCATTCCCCTGCATCCTAGCCACACCTTAAACCTCCTCACTCCCCAAAAAGTCCAAGAGGGATTCAAAGAGGGTCTTCATATTGCACCTTATATGAGATATTTGTACATGGAATTTATAATCCTTCATCTTTCCTTTTGTCAACTATGCGTGCCAAGGACCTTTTAGCCCCCTAATATCTTTATTAGTCCTTGGTACCATGCTAGGGTTAGGACCATACTAGGGCCTCTTTTTCCAACACCACCCCATGGGCCTAACACCTAAATATAGAACTGCCAATCATGCAATTGCCCACTAAGAGACCAAGCCGCCGATCAAACAATTGCATAGTTTACTAACGTAGACCATCAATTCCCACACCATTCATCAAGCCACAAATATCACACACACACATAGTACATGAGGGTTGTCAATTCTCGCGTGTGCAAGTTATGGTACCAACTGTCAAGGAGGTAGGTACAATGGCATTCATAGCCAAACAATCATTGGCACCATGTTAGAGACCATTACCCATATTTTTTATAGCACATTAAATGTTGCACCAATACACATGTTACACCCACAGTCTGTAGGCCAGCTACCTGCACTAATACAATGTTGTAAAATTGCCCTAATGCCACCACATGATAGCCCAAGATGTGATGAGTATGGGGGGTCCCAATCCCCGGCGTCCTAGCCATGACTTAAAGCTCCTCTTTCCCAAAAAAGTCCTAGGAAGGATATGAGGAGGGTATTCATATAATTAGGCATTATATCCAAGTCCCCATCAATCACATTTTTGTATATGGTTCATCTTTCCACTTATCAACCGCATGCGCCAAGGGCCTTTTAGCTCCCTTATCTATTTATTAGTGCATGGTACCATGATGGAAACAGGACCATACCAAGTCCCCTTTTTCCAATAATACTTGCATTACATTGAAGAATTCATATTCACCTAATGGTGGTCCCTCAAGATATGTGCATTATTGCATCCACTTCTTGGTGGATGAGGAGTTTCTCCATTTCTTTTTAATCAAGTCTAGAGTAATAAATCCTTGTTCATATGATGCATTACTAAAACAATACAACATAGCAACCCCACTAATTGCAATAGCATAGAATTCTTTTTCCTTATCGTAATGTTTTTTTCGATGAACCCATTTATCTCTTAAGCCTAATTAAAGTGTTTTCATTACAGTCCTTTCTATTTTATGTACATCAATCGATGCCTCAAATATATCTAAATCATTTCACTAAGTGCACTATGGATGCAAATAGTTTGATACATATCACAACAAAGAGAGGTATAACTAACCTCTAAATGGCCCGAAGGTCGAATGAATATTGGGATACCTTGAATTATCATAACTAAAGACATTTATGTCTATTTCTTTCCCACTAACTTACTTCAATCTCAATATTGATTAGACTCACAACAAATCAAATCTTAACTCTATGTATTGGTCTTGACATCTTTAGTAAGAGCATTAGGTTGAAAATTGATAAATCCAAACTTAACAAACTGAAATATCTTTTTACTTAATGAACAAAATATAAATAGAAAAGTAAAAAGTACTCGTTATTATTATGTGGTAATTCACAAATTACCTAGAGAATTGAATTAAAATTAAAGGTTGTGCTGTATGTGAATCTAACAAACATAGCCTACAAAATCTTAACAAGAAAGAGATTAAGCCTATGTACAGAGATGCTGCATGGTTGAAACAGCAAGTGCTTTTGCTATTGTGTATACACCCATATCATCCCTTGGTGAGGAAACATCTGATGTGCCCTTGTTCCCTTAGATGGCCTCTCTATTGCTCCCCCTTCTATGTAGCTACAATCAACCTCCTAAATGGTGCTACGTTGATGCCCAAAACACATCTGCAAGGTGGCCTATGTAGTCCTCTAATGGCCTCCCATAAATTATCTACATAATCCCCACCTCAGCTAGGTTATCAACCAAAAGGATTCCCTCCCAGCTTAGCATCAGTCCGGTCATAAAATGAATCATACATCCCAAAAGGAAAATATTATGCAAGTTATCCTAGGATACAATCCAAATTTCAAATCATTTGATCTCGAAAGGCAACCACAAATCAAGGTGGGTAATCTCTGAGCTCTCAATCCCAAATTTGATGCTCATAATATTACAAGCACCCTCGTAAGTATATTATTGATTGAAACCCCAATTCGTAAATTATATCTTCAAGATAGAGCCATTGATGTTGTACTCCAACCCGTGTTCCAATACTTCATCTACATGGAGTTCTTTCCCCTTTCGCAGCAAACAACTCCCATGTATAAGTTATCCCTTAATAGCTCCCATGTAAAAATTATGCTTGAACACAGTGCCACACCTCCATCCATCTTAAATCAAATCCCACTTTTTGACATAAACAATATGAGTAAAGTAATTCAGCCTTGAGAAACCCAAATTTGCAAAGCTAGGCACCAATACGACTACAAAATATGTTAATCTTATGCCTCACGTCATCTATGATAAAGAGGGCACATTAGTTAATTGAAAGAAAAGATTAAGGATCGTGATACCATGACACTTTAAAACTCTCGAATTCCTCGGAGTAATTGGTACTCAAAATAAAAAGCTTTCTTTGTATCGTTAGAGAGATTAGAGCTTTGACTCTGTAGTGACGGTGCCCCTTCGTTGGAGAGATTAGATTGCTTTGACTCTGTAATGAGGATACCCCCTAAGGGCCTTATGCCATGGAAGGGGAAAAGAGGAAAAATAGTTATTTTTGTTATGCTATGCAAATGCACCAATGCATGAGGAAAAATGTAAGAAAAATAGGGAGGAAATAGAGTGGGACCATGGGAAATAGCACCATGGTGTTATTTCTCCAATCCTTGAGAACCATTGATGTGACATTTCTTTATATCCCTCTCTCATTTTTTCCTTAGATCATTATGTCATGCATCATGGGAAAAACTTCCAAATTAGGCTCTTCCACATCATTTTTTGCTGGTGTAAACACTCTAAGTCTTGCATAAATTTGGCCGCATATGCACACATCCATGTACCCGTTGCGCACTCCGTGCCTAAGACGAACTTTTGAATCAGCCATGTTGAAGTGTCCAAAACGTTCACGCTTGCTCATGAAATGAGAAACATAGAGAATAGCGGCCAAAATTGCCACGCATTAAGGGCTGAATACAATTAGAGTGGGTTGAAATGTGGAAGCGATTAGGTGTAGCTAGTTCGATAGTTCGCTGAACTAGAATTTGTCTTTAAATTTAAGGGAGACAAGAGACATTACAAATTACAATATTCAGATGAGTTCGTGGGCATGAGCATGCCGTCCTATTCTGATATTGCAGCGACACCTAACCCCTTCATATTGCACTACAAGCGAAGGGTTGGCTCAGACGCACGGGAAGAAATAAAGGACATGGACAATAAAGGCCATCGTTGAGATCTTCGTTCAGCTATTGAGAGCGTCAGAGAGGAGTTCGTAGATCTAACTCACGTTCGCCCCAGGCTGAGCTGAGCCCCTCGCTCAGCTTGGGGTGTTAGGCTCAGCAAAGGGGCCCTCAAACTTGTATAGGCGGTCCCGGAGTTCTTGAAGATGAAGACCTTCTCCACGACTGTGTGTGTGGCTTACGATGGAAAGGGTGCGCGTGGCTTAGTACGGACGGAGAGAGGGGCTTACGATGGACGAACGGAGAGGCTTACGACGTAGAGGCCCTTGTTCCGCCTCTCTCGTTCGGGCATTACATTGTCAACAGCAGTAGCAGTCCCCTGGATCGTCCTCGTCTTCCAAGGACTCACCTCTTCTGCACCGTCCCAATAGAAAGCTCCCCTTGGTCCCGTCAGTCTGCTAGGGCCACAGCGGTCACCAGCACAGCACCAAATCTCTAGGTTAAAGCCACGCCAATTAATGACTCCGTGGGAGAAGGCAATGCAGGTGGGAGGATCAATGGAGTGAAGACTCATGCGCTCGAAGCTATCGGTGAGGGAGAGTGGTGGATATCAAGGGGGAAGCGGCCGGGGCAGAGCTCTAACGTTGATGTCCTAGTAGTGTGAACTGGATTTATGACCCCTTGCTTCCAACAAGTCTGATGTAATATCAGTCATAAGCAACATGTCCGGCAGGCAGTAGAAGTGGTACGCAGTAGAGATGGGCCTAATCACAAGTGAGGCAGTCAACGAAATGTAAGCAATTTGAAAAGCTCAAAGGTCTAATAACTTACTGGGCGCTTGCCCTTTGCCCTGCAATAGGAACCAAGAGCCCGCTCCTTTATAATAATTAAAAAAAAAAGAGCCCGCTCCTGCAAAAACCAAAGAAAAGGACCGAGTTTTATTGAAACTCTACGTATCTTCTCTAACAGGAGAACAGCTTTCATGAATTCATTGCTTGCAACAGCTTTCATGAATTCATTGCTTGCAAAGACTAGCTCAAAAATCTTGAAAGGGTGTTTACGGATCGATATCGTAGACATCAGAGCAAAGACGTTTTGCATGCTATTTTTATTGTTCATTCCTCTGTTTGAACAAGCATTTAGATTCGGCCAATAGTGAGCATAATGACGAACGAGATGGACAACGAGCAAAAGATAGATGTCAAGGTGACTTACGAAACCTGGAGCCGCCTTTCCCACGGCACCGGTGACCGATCTTTGCGAGAAGAAATGTGAAATAACTTGCAGTTAACAACCAAGGCGACTAGAATGAAATGAAAACAGAAGGGTTTGGGGTTTGTGACTTGATAAGTTTAACCGGGCAAGCGCTGGTAGGATGGGCGCTGACTCCGAAAAGGGAAGGAAGTTGCAACCTTGCAATGCGCGGGTTTGATTGAGTCTATGGAGAGATGAGCCGCCGTTGGAGGGATGATACAGGATTAAAGGGACGAGGGACCAACGATTTGTTGGAGGGCAGAGCAGCAGGGGAACTTGGAAGGGATCAGGAGAGCCAAGAGGGAAAACGATGAAGAGTCAGGAGAAGGACGATTTTATTGGGTGATCATGGATGATTTCGTTCCAAGGGTGATTTGAAGCAAATTTTTGTCACGTCCAATCTTCTACCAATATCCAAGCTCGCGTTCTTGCTCTTTGTCAACCAATGCCGACTATGATCTCTCTTTCTCCCCTTGCTTGGCAATGCATAGGCGTGCCGCGCCTATATATCAGACTCAGACGCACATGGCACAGTGTATAAAATCGTCAACCTAATCAAACACAGTACTGCTCGATGGAAAGTTGATAGACTTGATGTTCGTTGCCGAGGCCCAAGCCATCTCGCAAATCACATCACTGAGTCCCGATGCACGGTCTGACTGCAGCGATTGAGAATCTGAGTAGACATGTATCCTTTAAATTTTGCCACCTAAAGTAAGTATTCCAACTTCCAAGTTGCAACCAACAAAAGAAACAACTAGTCATTTTTGTGTCCCTACAGGCTAGCGACCTCCAGCCCGCTTGCAACCTCAACCGAATGCATCACTCAGTAGTAGCGGAGATCCACATTCGCACTTATGGTTCCATTCGAACTAAGTCAGCAGCGATAAACACTCCTCATGGCTCCATTCGAACTAAGTCAGCAACGATGAACACTCCTCGTGACCGGTGATCGGTCTTCGTTGTTGTGAATTGTGATCACTGCTCAGAATCTTGCAGGTAGCTCAAACACCTAGTGGTGTGATAGAGCATCTAGTACGTGTGCGACTAGTCTTGAACTAAAAGTTTTGATCAGGATTGGCTTGTCTAAAGATCTTTTGCTCAGGATTTCACGCATGAATTCGCCGACAATCCATGTTGGATCGAGGCTCAAAGGCATGCTCGACATTGGACAAAATGGGTTTTGGGAAGAATGATTAGAGGGGGTGGGTAGAACTTGAAAGTTGAGAGGTTCACCCAAAACCTTTTTCTTAATTCAACTTGGAAATCTTATAATTTGTCAATGCCCGAGGCCTGAGCGCGGCTAGAATACCATGTGCGCCATACGATCGATGGCTTTTATTTTTCAAAACTTCACATCAAACCTGAAGAGGTCCGATAGGTCACGTCAAGGCTGGAACAGGTCTGACAGGTTATGCCAAGGATGGAAGAGGTCTGGAATCTGGAAAGCTGAAAAGGCTTGAGACTTAAATTGAGGGTATTTACACACTATGGGCGCCCAAGCCCGCCCAACATTCATTGAATGCATCTCCACCGTGGGTAGGCAATCTTGCCCGTTCGTGAACCTTGGGCAGGCATGCCCATGGTGGGCCAAGTGTGAAAACGCCCTGATTCATCATTTTCACCTCTGTCAGAACGTATGTCAGGCCTTCTTTGGGCCCTCAACGTCCAGGAAATGCCTCGCTCAAGCATTTCCTTAAACACTTCATTGAAATTTGGTAGCAAAAACATAACTTAAATGCCTTGAAATTTGAAAGTTTAAAACCTTTGATTTCAAACTTACGGGTAATTTTTAAACTTTGCCCTTCGACTCCAAATTTGAAAGTTAATTTCTAAAATTTTCCCTTCACCTCACATTAAACCTAGGTTCTTCTTCAATATTATTCGTGATGATGCTCACATAAGGAACATTCCCTATATAGGGAAAACCTCATGTTCATAGAGGGCCCATGGCTATTAAAAGCCCCTTGTATGCTCATTTGAAGAGGTTGGAATATACACTATGTTTTTGGGTCTCTCTCTCTCTCCCTCTTAGTGGTGTTGAGCATAAACATGTGTTGCATTTTGCCTCAATGCCTCAATGCACCTCAACAGGAACACTTGCTGATTGTGTGACTCTAGGAAAAGCATTTGTGGAGAAAGTTATTGATGGATTGAATGCAAGGTTTACAGACTTGCCATTGTTGAATGCGACAAAATTGTTTAGTCCCAAAAGTTACGATGCAAATGAAGAGCTTAGGGATATCCAACATAGAATGTTTTTGGGGCGTTTGTGTGAGAAGTTTGCGTCTAGAGAGCATGAACTTGTGAATGAGAGTGAGTGTGAAGTAGAGTATGTTGAGTTTACTCTTACATTGATAAAGGCATTTCCTAGAGCTACTTTTCATGAAGCTTGGAGAAAATGTGGTGCTGAGCTAGACTGGATTCATGCTTATCCAAATTTGATGAGGCTTTGGCAAATCATGCTTGTAATTCCTGCTAGTACAGCTGCATGTGAGCGTGGTTTTTCCAAGCAAAATCGAATTAAGGATGATGAACGAAGTAACTTATGTCTCGAGACTCTAGATATGCTTATGCTTTTATCACTAAGTGCTCCACAAAGCTTACATGAGGTGGATTGGGAGGTGATTTATAGGCTTGGGGAGCCATGAAAGCTCGCAGGCCACAATCCATCGCCATGATTGAAGAGTAAGTTATGTGGAGATAGGGAGTTTTTTAGCGGGTGAGGAAAACCAATTCCCGCACTACCTAGGATTGTCCTTGGTGCCTACCCCAACTATTGCTTGCAATGGTCTCCCAAGGTTTGTAACCTCAAGGGAGCGTCAAATACATAAGACGTACGATCTTTACACACATTGAAGCTTTACAATTTTAAAAGCGATTTTGCACAGTACTATTAGAGTCCTTACATTACTTCCATGAAGACACAACACAACAGAATAAGCAAACCAATAAAGAAAGTACCAAGTGTAACAAAATTTTGCCCAAGGCCACCTGCGATGACGCTGATAACAAAATTGCCAGCTCTAATATCCCAAACATCTAAAGAAAATCACCTAGTGTGCCAAGTTCTTTCCTCAAAGTATCATAATTAACATCCATAGCATAGCACTCTAATCTCTTCCAGGATGGATTAACCTGCATATGGTGGTTCCAGAATTCCAATAAATAGGTAGGCAGTGCACTACCAGTAAGAGAACTGTATGAATTCTTTAAATCATTAGAAGCATCCTCTTGAAAAAGCATGAACAAGCACCGTACAAGTGCCACCAGGTCATCAGCTTCTTTATAAAGATGGATTTTTGTATGTCTATCCAAGAAATCTCATTCTCTAGAAAACTTGAATACCTTTACCTATGGAAAGTGGTGGTCACCTAGGAAATTAGGGAATTTTGTTGCCACAATGGATTAAGACACCCAAATTGTCCAATTCATTACAATATGTTTGCATGTTGCAAGATTTATGACCATGGGATCTAGGTATGTCCATTAATACATTCCTATATCTTGTATGTATGGAACCCAAAAATGGAGATAAAAAACATTGATATTTATCCACCATGAAAACTTGCACTCCCTTTGAGACGTGTGTGAAAGTTTACTCTACCATTGTATCAATTACGATTTGAATATGAGCATTAACACTAAGAGATTTTATGTATCATACATATCATCGTAAAAGCAAGGAGATTTTGACCTATATGATGGATCCTCCTTATCAATTTTATGGGATTCTTTGCATATAGATTTGGCTTAAAGGCTAAATGACCATGTTGCATTAGTTGGTCTTTGAATCCAATGACTTACATCATTACAACTACGTGGTGTACGTATAGAAAAAAATAGGCATAAAGGACATTGAGATGGACTTAATGTTATGGATTAGCTACATCATTACAACTCTGTGGTGTATGCATTAAAAAAATAGGCATAAAGGACATTGAGATGGACTTAATGTTATGGATTAGGCTCAAAAATTTCCATACAAGTTGATATCATTGCGTCCCAGTACATGAGCCTAATCAACTTGATGACCTTAGATGAGTTAGGATTTGGATATGGCTTGTTAGACATGGAGATTAATTTCTGCATATCATATTTATGAGGTGTAGATGTGACTACAAATTGCACATCAATAATCTACCTGGTGTTGCAAAATTGGAAGTCCTATATATTCTACCTATATTGGATGAGGGCTTAATACAAATTATGATGACATATTTTGTAAGCAAACATAATATATGATGCATTCTTGTTATGGGTTTGGCTTAACATTGAACAAGCATATGACATAAATGAGACACATTGTGTGAAAGGTTACATGTCCAAAGCAACAATTGGGATTTGGATACTACTACTTCTGCATTACTATAATTTGGTTTATGTATGCCAAGAGCAAGACTAATATGATGAGTTTGATGTTGGCAATTGCTAGAGACAAACCTCAAGATTGTGTAGACCAAGGATGCATTTCAATTCTATAGGTGTGAGGCATGCTATTGGTTACTTGAGATATGTGGAAGAGAAGGAATGCATGCATCCTTCAATCCTCCCTCTAGAATTCCCTATGCTCTATCTCTATTTCTCCAAGACCTCATAAATGAGAATAGTCCACTATAATTCTCCTCTTATTATGGACTTTATATATTATGCTTTTATAGACTTCGTTATTGTGATGGTTAGCAAGAAAGAGAAAACATGGAGAGGGATGGAGAAGGAGGAATTGTGGTTACCTTTCCCCCCTTTCCTTCCCTTGCACATACCCTTGGCCCTCCTTTTCTCCTTTAGCATTCTCACTTCCCCCTCAAGTCCATCCTTCACATTTTACTACTGTGTCTTTTGCCATTCCTAACTTAATAGTTGCACAAAATGTTCCTAGCATTTGGTTGTTCCCCTCTTCCATTTCCTAGCTTCCTCTTTGTTAATATATATCTAAAGCTAAAAAGAAAGAGCTTCCAAGTCAACGACCTACACTGGCACGCTCCATTCATCTTTAATAGGAATTTTTTGTGGGTCCTCCAAAGATTCTTGACCATCTGATTAGTTACTTTTCTAGTACCCCCACCTGTTCAAACTTTAGTAGGTTTCCCTAGTATGTCTATCACCTCCATAGGTCCCTCTAGACATTTCCTCCTTAGAGACTTTGGATGACCAAACTCAATAATAGCTCACAAACAAGCTGCTACAAATGTGTTGCTACAGCAAGTCCTTCTAGTAATGGCTAAGACATAGAAAGACTACAAATGGTACACCATCAAAGCAACAAAGCCTTCCAGTAGCATCAAGTTCCTTAAATGCAATGGAGAAACCACATTTAGTACTTGAATACAAAGAGGGAGCAACACATGATAGTCAAATTCTAGCACCGATCAAATTGAAGTGCAAGACCTAGTTTGTTTGCTATTGTTGTCATTGATGAAGAGATTTTATGCAACTCTATACAATGGCTGCAAACTCATGCAAGGTGGATCAAAAGCTCTATTCTGGCCTAGGAAAGGCTGACCAACCCTCATCCTCATACTCAAGTGTGTGTCCAAGGATACAATCGCTTGTCTACAAGAGCCTACCGAATATCTATTTTCTCTATGGGTTAGTAAGGGTTAGTAAAACACTAGCAAGAAGGGCTCAAAATCATAGGCAACCATTTTGTTTGATACTGAGCCCATACATCCTCCCAAGAATTGAGGACATATTTTTAGATCCAACACGTTTGGAGGTCAATGGAGCACCAACAATTAGGGATACTGGAACTAAGAAGGCCAAGGTTGCAACTTAAGAAGGTGTGGCAATCATCAGTTTGCAACAGTTCAACAAGGGGAAGATAATAAACTGCCAGACAGAGGGAAGGTGGGGCACCTTTAATCATCATTGATACTTTGGGGGATTATCATACACATTGAAAGGTTGGAGGCAATGATCATTCACTCAAGGAGTCTATGTTGGACAAGGATATAATATCCACCATAAATATATCAAACAAATGCACTGTTAATATCAAGATCAGGTCCTCGAAAATCCCCATCATATAGATTGTGGATGCATTCCAGCATGCAGGGATGTGTTAAGAAGAACTCAAGAAGAAAAAGAATGTCAAGAAGGGATGTTTAACCTGACATTTTGTATCTTTTATGTTGAGGTTTCAAACCCTTGAGAGAGAAATAGGGATGCTATAGGATGAGATTGACATATACTCGCCACACTTTTGGTGACAACATAATACAAACCCACAATTTTCCCAGATTGTTGATATGTTCATGTAGCAGCATTCATGCACATCTCCACTATTACATCTTCATTTTGCTACAATTTTTTGGTTTCTATCTTTGCACCACATGTGTCTATATCTAAGAAAGATGGATTGCCCTACATTGATGTAACTCGTATATTAGATTGCATGATGATTGTTGATTTGACCTACTATTAATACCAACACAGTTAATACCAACATGATAGACTACAATTTTTTGGTTTCTATCTCTACACCATATGTGTGACCTATATCTAAGAAAGATGGCTTGCCTTGCAATGTAACGATGCAACTCGTATATTAGATTGCACAATGATTTTTTATTTGACCTACTATTAATAACAACATGATAGACTATCAAAATTTGCATGATTCTTTACAACATTGAGACACATGTGTGTGCTCATATTTCATGACCTATTGATGCATTTGCATCTAGATACAAATTATAAATTATTGAAAATCAATGCATTCTATGTATAATAAAAAAGGATGGAGATCTAAATAAATATGATATTCTTCATGTTATGATTTGCCATGAAAATTCTCAGTGAGGGATAGCACATTGAAACACATGTTATCCAAGGTTTCATGACCATTGATGAGCTAGATCTATATACTAATGGGTGTGTGCATGCACCCGCACACATGCGTGCATGTGTGTGTGTGTGTGTGTGTGTACACACACACACATGTACTTATATTTATATTTATATGATATCAAAAAAGGTAGAGACTCAAACTAATATGATGAGTTCTTATCATGGATTTCTCTCTTAACCCTTTAAGCCCATCTAGATGTGAGCATATTAATCATTCCCATACCAATCTTAGTAGTTGCTCATCGGGCATAAGGATTCACTTTAGTGATGTACACTCTTATATTTTGTAAGCAACCAAGTCACAAGTATCGATCTTTCACACCAAAAATCTATTTAGAATTGGAGAATAATGAAATTTCTTTATTTGAGAGTGGATCTTTTACAAGAGAAACACTTTAAAATGGAAGTGAGAAGTATTACCCCAGTTCTCTAATGTTCGTTTGTATCTCTGCAATCATGTTCACAATCACAGTCTCACTCTCAATATCAATATCAATCAAAATCCATGGATCAACCTCTCTTCTAAAGCTCAGAGGTGACAAATTTGTAAATCTTTGCCCCTTTCTTAAACACTAATCTACTTTTGTAAAATTTCCAAAAATAGATTCAAAAACTTGGTTTAGTAATTGTTTTGTTTAGCACTAGAAAATTAGTTGTATTTGAAGATCTATGTCTCTTAAATAATAATAAATTTGAACATATTCTTGTTTTTTTATTTTCTACAATTCTTGTCATGAGTCATCTCAATCTACCAAAATCCAATGTACTAGGCCTCAAATCTCAATTTTAAAACACAAAAATTCAAGGAAAAAAGCCAATGTAGAATGCTTTCCACAATCTTTTTTCCACTGTTTGACCTTCTAAATTTTAGTGTCACTATACCGCACAGACGCTATGGGGTATACAAATGAATACATAGTGCATCATCTATTGAAAACACAAAGAACAAGAAAAGAAGAAGATCACCATAATATTGCATAAGATGTATATATCTCAGAGTAAGAGCTCATATATCTCTCTAGAAAGAACATAGTCAAAATGCTAGTAATAGCATGTGTACAAGAACAAGATATCAGTTAGGAACTATTGAAGAATTGAACCATCAACCGTTGCGACTAACCTACCCATGCACACCCCTCGCAATCAGTGCTGCTAACCTGCATGGTTATGCAGTAACACATGGCACTCACGGTGGACTGTGCAAATCCACAATAGATACCTAGACATCAATATGTGCTTGTGTATCTATGCAACAATCAAGCCTCGGCAGAGGACCAAGTGCAACTTAGGAATATCACAACCAAATCACTAAGAACGCATGCAAACAAGAATATCTTGTCGAATCTATTTGTACTAAATAAGTAAGAATTGGACTGTTGTCTCAACTGCTTGTGTAATAGCACACAATGCTCCGAGTTCTCTTCACAATGCAAGGCTACTGAAAAGCCAGTGTGTTGCAAACTCTTACTCTTCATACAAAATCGAACCGGACTGCAAGTGTGCACCGGGATCCCCAACTTTGCTCAGTCCTGCATCACTTCGTTCACTCAACTCCGATCGCAACTGCTTTGCAGGCTCAACTCCACTCAAACTTGCATCAGCAGGCTCCTATTGCCTCTTCAGCAACCATATCCTTAACCACCGATCCTTTTCCATATCCATCAACCACTTTAATGGATGCAGTTTTGACCAATCCTCTAGCTTATGTGCAGGCCACTACTCAAGAGGAAGTATCTCTTAAATCCATGCACCCTGCAGGAAATTGTTGTTGCCAGTGCTCTTCTTGTGTTATTGGGCACGCAAGAGGAACTATCTCTTCAATCCATGCACCCTACGGTAGTTGTTGTTGCCAGCGCTCTTCTTGTGTAGCTGGGTGCTTTATTACAATCGGTTCATAAGACGAAGGATAAGGCACACCAGGGACACGAGTGTGCTTATTGTAAACTTCTCCAAAAACTAATTAGCTTCATTCCACCAAGGAGGGCGATGAGGTAATGAAGGAGTGGGAACACAGCTTCAACCTAAAACACAGGAAACACCTTTGCCGCTTCAAAACCTGTACTTGTCTACTGGAGTGAGCAACAACTTCCATAATGTCTTGAGCCAATTCTTCATACTTTTCTTGCCAACATGGGTGATTTTTTCATGTTAGTTTTGTTAAGAAGTGAAAGTTTTATATTGGCATCGAAAGTTTATTTGTCCTTTAAAAAAAAATGTTCAAAACATTTGCCAAGATTTGAAACTTTTATGCAAAAAAATACAAAGTTTCGCCAGGATTTACACCTTTTACTTCAAAATTCCAACAAAAATTATATATAAGCATATCATGTTATAACATCATTGCGAAACTAAAAAAAATTGCTCAATAAACTTTCTCCATGATTTCATATTAATATATAAATATAGCTTCGATAAAAACGTCCCTGCTTGCCAATCTTCCTCAGCAGGTACTGACTCCACAACCACCCACTTTCCCTTGTCTGCATTACTGCTCCCATCTATGGAAGCACTCAAACCCATCAAACTAGAGACTTCCTGCACTTGAGGACCACTTTGTGGCACTGCCCCACACTGGCACCTGCATCACCATCCGTATCTTGATGATGTTATGGCTTGACACATCGGTAGAGCCATTTCCTCTTGCTATCATGCGATCTGTCTATCCCACTCTCCTCATAGGTCCCCTTGCAAAGCATCAAGGAGCAAACCCATCTACTCCATGTTGACACTGCTAGGGAAAGCTCACAAAGACTCAGCCAATCCATTGGTAGTATGTCATTGCAACAGCTCATCATGAATTCCTGCAATGTACTCCAAATGCAACTACTGTGTAGCCGATGAGTGAGCTTCATCTACCTGCACTTGGACTTCCAGGAGGTCTTCCAGTTGTCACACCCTCACATTCTGACTCTGTAGTACCTCATTCTCACTACACAATTGAAAAACTTTAGTCTCTAGTGTCATAAATCAGGAGGCATCGGTCCTCGCAGAACACTGCAAGCTAGAATCTGGTCTCAAAATTGGAGCTGCACATGCATCGGTTGCAGCTGCAAAGCTAATCCACCTAAGGGTGTCAGTGGAGAGACCACCCTAGGCTCAAAAACCACAATGACCTTCTATTTTGCTGTCACCCACAATGCCTCTGTCTCTACTACCACTACAATGGATGTTGCTACCGTGCAGTTGTTGTGGTTGCTGTTATGCATTGGAGCTACTCCAGCCATCATCACAAGGGAACCGCCAACCATAGGATTCTCGGATGAAGTACCCACCACAATCGGCATAGGCACCACCAAAACGGTTACCCGCTCAAAATTCACTGGTGAGGGAAGTGGAGGCACCACACTGAGCTATGTCAATGATAACTCACTGCTCAGCAAACTCACAGGAACCCTTGTTGATGCCTTCACTGCATGGGAAGGAGTTAAGGGAGTAATAGAAGGAAGAATTGCCATCAAGACTTCCTGCGTGATATGAGGACCTTGATGCCTCTACTTCATAGACTCTTGACTAGACAAGCCTTCAACCACATCCTATAGAGGACCTTCTGGCTCTAGGGTCAAAATTAGTGTCGTATTCCTTTGAGGAACAGTAGACTCAAGTTGTCACATCTGTAAAAAAACACACTCCTAGGTATGTTATCTGAACAAGTGCTTATCTAATGCATGCACCAGTTTTCATTCAAGTCAATACCATCTATGTTGAGATGTGTGAAAAGTATTGTGTTTATCGGATATGATTTGCATGCTCAATCACACATTATACACTGTTTTCCTCCTAGTGTTGCATGCTATTAAAAAATGCGCTCCCAAATGTGTTATCCTAACAAGTACTTATGGGATGGGTGTTCCACTTTGCATACAAGTCAATATCACCTAGATAGAAGCCTGTGCAAAGTATTGTGCCCATCGGATATCATTTGCATGGTCGACCAAGCATTAAGCATCCCTGTACATAAGGAACCATATGGCAAGTAACCTCAGAAGGATAGCAACCTCCTGAATACTTGTGCACTTACACCCTCCTAGAACACCACTCTCCTGCTATCCACAGTCCTGCGCTGTCTAAACATAGCATCCTCTCTGAAATAGACATTATGGCTGCGTATCAACTCTCTAGTTGAAGAATCCCATAACTTGTAGTCCCTACTGGACTCACTATATCCAAGGAAGATACACCTCCTCGATCGGGAACCATGAGCGTAAGCCTCGCAGCCAAACACACGTAAATGCTCATAACATGGTGCCCTGCCTGTCAAGAAGTCAAATGGAACTCTACCATTCAGAGATCTCCTGGTGACCTGTTAAGCAAGTATGCAGCTGTCTTACATGCCTCAGCCCAATAGCATTCAGTAAGACCTGCATATCCTAGCATGCTACCAATCCTGTCCAATAGAATCCGATTTATGCCTTCTGCCAAGGCATCATGAGCAGAAAGAAGAGGAGTGTCAACACCCTTCTGGTACCAAGTGTATCACATAGATGCTGAAATCTAGAAGAGGTAAACTCTGCATCACCATCAGCCATCAAGCTCAATAGCTTCTTTCCTGACTGATTTTCAGCATTACCCAAAAAGCGTTGAAATGTATCATAAACATCATGCTTCTGCCGAATTGGATATACCCATATGTACTTTGTAGCAGCATCAATAAATGTCACAAAGTAAGAGGCGCCACCCAGTGAAACGGTAGGCATAGGCCCACAAACTACACTATGAACCAACTGCAATGGCTCAAGATACCTCTCACTGACTGTCTTCCTCACAAAGGAGGATCCTGACTGCTGACCATCATCACAATCATGACATAAAATTTGAGAGACATCCATAACAAGAATGTATCTCAATGTTGTAAGGGCTTCCATACCTGCAGTAGACATATGTCCAAGTCTGGCATACCATAAACTAGCTGATGGCTGCTTACTAATCATAAGCATCTTATCCTGGACACCTGATACATGCAATGCATAAGAGAATCCAACCCATGATCCCCTAGCCATAACCAGATTGCCTCTAGCAATCTTCCATGCATGATCACCCAAAGAGACATGATAACCTGCCTCAACCAACTGTCCAGTACTGATCTTGCTCATAGCAAGTCCTGGTATATGTCTAACCCTCTGTAGAACAAGAATAGAGCCACTAGGCATAACAAGGTGGATATCCCCATAACCATAGACATCCATAGAATGATCAATGCCCATCAAACCACTCTCTACAATGCATTCCTGATATGCACTGAACCATGACCTATCAGGGGTCATATGACATGAAGCACATGGATCTAACATCCAATTACCAAGAATGGGTACATCAGTGGCCAATAAGGAGGTGTCAGACATAGACAAAAGAATGCCTTCATCATTGCTAATGTCAGTGGAAACCCTGGCATCCATGCCTTGAAGCTCAACATGCTTCTTCTCCTTCTTCCTATCATTCTTAACCTTGCTCTTCTTCTTGTATTTTCTCAGCCATTTCCAGCAATACTTTTTCATGTGGCCATACTTTCCACAATAGTATGTGGCCATACTTGTACCTACAAGTAGACTGACTTCGAGAGTGATGACTGAATGATAGAGAATGCTTGCTCATCCATGTCATCCCAATCACTCTGTTTAATGCTATTAGGCTTGACACCTTTGCATTGAATGGGCTTATGCTGCCTCTTCTGCACTAACACATCATAAATCTGCTCTTTCCAATACTGAAAGTTTGATCCATCCAAAACCTCAATATCAAAGAGGGCACCACCAGCTGTAGATGCCATATCTGTGGCACAATAGCTCACAACCAAAGAGCAGTATAGTGCAACAGGCAACCCAAATGACCAAAAATATAGTGTTGTCCAAACCAATCAGGTCTCCAAATAAACTGGTTGATCCAATGCTCAAAAGCACTCAACCATAAAGAGGAATAAACAAGAATACATGCAGCTCAATAATCTGCCAATACCTGGCAATCCAAGTAAGAAATGCACTGAACCAAATAAGCAATGCCTGCTCAACCAATGGCAATAGGAGCCCAGCTCAACTGTCCATAAACATCAGTGCGGCATCCACCAATGCAAATCCATAATGCATCAAAATGGCATTTACTGCATCACCTCAAGCGCGCAATCCTTTGGCAACAAAATCAAGCATTCACCACTTGCCAAATGTGCCAAAGTGACTTGCCAAAATGCCAATAATGCCCTTGCACTGAAGTGAGATCCCAATCACTTTCTGTAATTTACTGTGAGTTCCCAATTCACTGTTGTGCAAGAGAAATTCCTACAACAATACCTCACAGCCACTTTGGGCAAAATAACACGCTATCCCTGTTTTTGAACAGCGATATCTTTTCATTGAAAGACTGGATGCCAAAGCTGTAAACAGCAAAGTTGTAGCTGGTAGAAAGATCTACAACTTATTAGTTGACCTTAAGAGCAAAATCCTTGTGGATTCTTAGATATTCTCACCTGAAAAACAGCTTCCTGCACATTAGTCACAAATTGACAGTAGACTGTAACTTTTTGTGGTATTGTAGAGGCTGTAACTCCTACAGCTTATACCAGATCAACTTGCTTCCAAAAGGCTCATGGGTGCCTCAACAGCCTAGGCTCCCTCGATGGCTGCATTGAACTCTCTCCTCAGGCTCTTCTCCTCGAGCTCCCGGAGCTCAGATCAGCAGATCAGCATAGCTATGGCTGCCCCATCTTCTCCACGAGAGACATCGATCCAAAGCTCCTTCAATGCTCGATCCGCACACACCACAAGCCCTCGCGAAGCTCCCTGCAAACCGAACACCACGACCTGCTCTGATACCAGTTGTGGGAGAGAAGAGCACACACAAAGGGATAGGGAGACACCAAAAGTGGTGGAGCAAAAGCTACTCCAGCTTATTCCTCTATCATATATATATGAGTATACATGGGCACTGTACAAGTGGGTGGGCACACTGCCCTTTACCCCAACAAGGAGGATGTGCGTAAACCACATTTGGGGGACATTTGCATTGAAAGTAATGCCATTTGGCCTTACCAATGCTCCTGCTACCTTTCAAAGATTTATGCAGATGGTGTTTGCTCCTTATTTGGGGGTTTTCTTGGAGGTGTTTTTAGATGATTTCTATATTCTCGGCACGTAAGAGCACGTCATGAAGGTTAGGTTGGCCTTCCAAAGGGTCAATGATGTGAATGGCAGCCTCAGCCCTGATAAATGCACAATTGGAGCCAATCAAGGGAGGTTACTGGGACATATTATCTCATCTGAGGGCGTCAAAGCCTAACCCCGAGAAGGTAGAAGCTATCCTCAAGCTCTCCCCACCAACAACCAAATGTTAGGTATGCTCATTTGTCAATCTAGCAGGATACTATCGCTGCTTTATTAATCAATATACTGGTTTGACATGACCCATGACTATGCTATTGAAAGATGGGGTTGATTTCTCTTGGAATGAGATGAAGCATTGGAGTTACTCATGGATCACATGGGTATTGATCATCGCACTTCTAGCATCTATTATCCAGCATCCATGGGTCAAACGGAGTGGACGAATGGCCTCCTTTGTAAAACCATGGGAAAAATGGCTACAGGGAACAGGAGCCAGTGGGATCAGAAGGTCACAAAAGCCATATGGGATTACGACATCACTCATAAAATGTCTATAGCTCACACTCCTTTTGAGTTGGTGTACGGTACTGAGGCCATTTTACCACTAGAGATAGAGATTCCAGCTTTGAGATTGGCGTAAGAAGAGAGGGTGACAGAAGATGAACATGTAGAGGCCCGGTTGGTGCAACTTGCGAAGCTAGATGAAACCCGATGCCTTGCCCTACATCAAATAGAGATTCAAAAGAATCGAAAAAAGGCCCGTTTGGATGCTAAGATTCGCAAGGGATGGGAAAGACACTTTGCTAAGGGGGATGTTGTGCTATGCTTTGATAACAAATTGGACCACCAAATGGATAAGTTTCAGTTTTACGATGAAGCTATCCTTACTTCCTGTCACAATCAGATCATCTACATACAAAAGTGCAATAGTAATGTCTTCCCCTTGAACTTTGTAGTAGAGACTATGATCTACATTGGACTTCATGTATCCCAGATTAGCAAAATACTTGTCAATTCTGATGTACCAACTTCTGGGTGCTTGTTTTAAGCTGTAGAGACTTTTCTTGAGATGGCAAACCTTATTCTCCTTTCTTGGTTCAACATAACCTGCTGGTTGTTGCATGTAGACTTCCTCGTCTAGGTAACCATTGAGAAATGCATTCTTGACATCAAGCTGATACACATTCCATTTGCTGAGTGTCGCTAGTGATATCAAGAACTGTTTGGAATCCATCTTTGCTAATGGAGCATAAGTATCATTATAGTCCTAACCATATTTTTGTGCAAATCCTTTTGCAACTAATCTAGCTTTGTATCTCTAAATACTTCCATTTGGATTGTACTTCACTTTGTATACCCATTTGTTTGCTATGGCTTTCTTTCCTGGTGGAAGGTCACATAATTCCCAAGTATTATTTTTATACAAAGCATCCATTTCTTCATTCATAGCAGTTTGCCATTTTGGCTTGTTTACTCTGTCTTCGAAGTACACTGGCTCTTCTGTAGCCATGATGATAGTCATAAGAGCATAATTGGCAGTTTTAACCTGAATTGCTTTGTCTTTCTGAGCATATGTCAATCTGGCTATAGGTTTGCTTTCCCTAGTAGACCATCTTAGCTACTGTGGCTCTACTTGGGGTGTTGCTAGCAATTCTTGCTCTTCTTCATCAACCTATTTTGTAGATGACTGTGAAGTAAATGCTTCTATCTCCTGTGTAGGTGAGGTTTTCCATTCTATTTCCTCATCAAAGATTACATCTCTGGAGATAATGACCTTGCGGTTGATGGGATCATACAATTTGTATGCTTTGCTTTCTTCACTGTAGCCAACCATGATGCATTTGCATGACTTTGCATCTAATTTTCTGCGATGATCATCCTGTATGTGGGCATATGCTATGCAACCAAATATGCGGAGATGCCCAATGTGTGGCTTGTGTCTAGTGAATGCTTCATAAGGAGTCATACCCTGTATCGGTTCGGTAGGAAGCCGATTAAGCAAGTAGTTTGCTGTAGCTATTGCTTCTACCCAATACTGATTTGGACGATGCCTTTCACTAAGCATTGCTCTAGCACTACCTACTAAAGTCCCATTCTTCCTTTTAGCTCTTGCATTCTGCTGAGGATTATTTGCACAAGTGAATTGTCCTTCGAATGCCATGATTTTTGCAAAAGTTCATGAATGCTGAAGACATGTATTCACCTCCTTTATCTGATCTCATGTCCTTGATCTTTCTGCCTGTCTGGTTTTCTACCATGGTTTTGAATTCTTGAAATCTGGAAAACACTTTAGATTTCTCTTTTAGAAATTAGACCCAACACTATCTGCTATAGTCATCGATGAAAGTCAAGTAATAAAGTGAACCATTGATGCTGCGGGTCTAGGCATAACCCCATACATCTATATGAATCAAATAAAGAATACCTCATGCACGAGAGGTACTTCTAACAAAGTTGGTTCGCTTTTTTTTGTCAAAGCAGCATGCTTCACAAACTTTTCCAAGAAACTATAGCTTCAGAATCCCAATTGCCATATTCTGATTCCTGAGATCTAACAAATACTTGAAATTGACATGACCATATCTCTTGTGCCATTTTGCAAATAGTGGCATCTATTGCGATTGAGCTGACATGGCATGCTTATCTGGTACTGTAGCTAGCATTCTATATAAACATCCTTCCTTGACACCTTTTGGTACTAGCGCACCTCTTTTGGATTTATCTCTGATAGTGCATTCATCACCGTCAAAGATGACTTTGTAATTGTGTTCCGTCATTTGACCTACTGACAAAAGGTTCTTTCTGAGCTTGGGAACATAGAGCACATCTTTCACTAATCCTGTTGTACCAGTGAAATTGTTCATAGGGATAACACATGTCGCTTGAACCGGATTCGGTGTATTGTCTACTGTGTAGATGACATTTTTTTGTCCTTCTAATGGCTTCATTTCTATGAACCATCTCTGATGATTTGTCATGTGAGATGATGCACCACTGTTGATGTACCAAGGATCCTATTCCACTTGGTTGACATGATAGCTGAAATCCTCTTTGGGATTGAAATCAGTGTTTGAGTACACTTTTGAGTACACTGTATCAGTTTGATGCAATTCTTCACTTGCAAGAAACATATTTCCATGTTCATTTGCGAAATGACTGTGACCAAAATGTCCACCACAATGATTTCCTCTACCTCGGGAATTCCCTTGATTACTAATGGATTGACCGCCTTGGATTGACCGCCTTTGTTGTACTGCTTCTTGTGGCAATCTCTTTCATAGTGTCCAAACTTGTGATAGTAGTTGCACTGAATGTTTGACACATTGGTGGATGCATTCCCTCATACTTGAAATCTTCCTCAGTTGGAATGATTTCCTCTTTGCTAATTTTGATGTTGCTAAGGATGATGTTGATGCTAATGTTGATGCTGACTTTGATTTTGTTGCTGATGATGATCACTTTTTTGATATGATCTATCTCTACCTTTGCCTTTGCCTCTGCTTCTGTCTGAAGCTATGAATTCCTGATCATTAGAATGACCTTTACGTGCTTGAATTGCCTGAGTTCTGATTTCTTCACCAAGTAGAACTGATTGAAGTCCTTCCAGTGTCGGAATTTGCCCTTGGATGGCAATACTTTGGACTAGATTCTCATATTCCTCTCTTAATTCATTCAGAATGATTTGAACCATTTCTACAGGGTTCATAGTCTCTCCTGCTACTGCAAGTTGATTGTTGTAGTCTTTTATGCGGACTACATAAGCATGACCGATTTTGCTGTTGTTGCGGAAACTCTGGTTGATTTGGTTTCTCAAGGTGAGAATCCTGGATGTGTTCTTAGACTGGTAGAGAGCTGCGAACATATCCCATGCTTCTTTTGATGTCTTGACTGTGTTGAGCTATCCTAGCATGACATCTTGCACATTCTGCTTGATCAGGTGATAGGCATACTTGTCTTTCTTATCCCATTTTTCTTGAGCTTGGGCAATGGTAGGATCTGATACTGGTGTGGAAACTATTTGCGTAGATGTAGATCCCGTTGCTGGTGCTATGACAATAGATGGAGTAGAGCTACTGGTGGCCGGATTGTCCAATGGTCTAGGTGTAGACCCATCAGCATACTCCCATTTGTCCTGAAGTACAAGAATGGTCTCCATTCGGTATTTCCAAGTACCGTAATTGAAGTTGTCTAACTTAACAGATGCCTCTAGATTGAGGTTGCTAGTCATAGACATGGTGCAAGAAATGTACTCAAAAGTGTCGTGAAAATCTCTGTATGAATCAATTGCAAATACACTGACTATGCCAAGTGAAATCTTTGTACCGTCGGTGAAGATAGAACTGCAATATATAAAATCTGATATGTATTACAAGGGTTGTGGCAATGATGTCGGGAATAGCCAAG
Source organism: Dipteris shenzhenensis (assembly GCF_047967505.1). Taxonomy (NCBI): domain Eukaryota; kingdom Viridiplantae; phylum Streptophyta; class Polypodiopsida; order Gleicheniales; family Dipteridaceae; genus Dipteris; species Dipteris shenzhenensis. The sequence continues at coordinate 9,716,336 of NC_141617.1, read as the reverse complement.
AGGCTTTACAAGGCTAAAATGATGTGCACGATGCCATGAGATAGCCAAATAGGCTTTACAACGGTGGCATGTGTGTGTGAAATCAAGTGCTATCTGCCCACTGAAATAATCTACAATACCTTTGAGCTTTGAAGTCTACTCACTGAACTGATGAACATTAGGTTTCAGGTAATGTAATGATGTGAAACCATATGTGAGCGTATGGACTGACTCCGAGAAGGTACTAGTCGAGAATCTCGGGCATGGCTTGGATGAACTCTCAATCTCTCAATCACTCTCACTCTCTCAAGAATCACAATGCCTCAGCGGAAGGCAAGGGAGCTCTGATACCATGACAAAATATGAAGAGGGGAGAGGAGAAGAGTGGAGATGAGGAGAGAGGGCACAGCTAGAGAGCACACCACAAATGACTAACTGTACACTAGATTTAGTTGAAAAAATAGAATATATACAAACCCATTTAGGGTTAGGTTAAAGGATCTAACCCTTTCCTTTATAGCACTCTATAAGGTTAGTGCTATGCACATATGATCATGTGATGGTGCTATGCACACATGATCACATGATGTTGAGCGTGAACTCTCAACACCACACTCTATAGTCCCAATGCTTGTCTGAACGTTCAATTTTAATTTCTCCTCCCTGTCCAAAAGCATCTCCGCATTTCGGAAATCTTCGATGTTGCTTGTCCAAAAGCAACCACTATAGTGACGTATGCGCCTTGCTACACAACAACACTTTATTCAGTGAGGCCCTTCTGCAACCATCGCCATAGTTCTACTCTTCATCAGAACTAGAAATGTATAGAGCAAGTGCAATAATGCCACCCCTCTTGCTAAGTCCTGCATCACTACTCTCAGGTAACTCCATCAGCAACTATGTCGCTGCTCCACTTGAACGAGCATTTGCAAGCATCCCTAACTACTGCTTTTGCATAAACATCTTTAGTCTTTGATCCTATTCCAGATCCATCAGCCATTGCAACGGATGAGGCCACTTCTCTATGGGTAATACTTCATCTACCCATGCACCTGGCATTAATTGCTATTGCAATTGTTCCTATGCTATTGCAGGTCTTTGAATCACCATTGGCTCACAGGAAGGGGGTCCTGTGCCATCACAGGTCTTTGAATCACCATTGGCTCATAGGAACGGGGATCTGGTAACCCTAGAAAAGATGTGTGCTTACTAAAATACTTCATGAGAAACTTATCTAAGTGTTGTAACCTATAATTTGGAAAACATGACAAATTACAAATGAGAAGTAACTATTCTATTCAACTGGGAAAGTCCTTGGACCTTTTTCTTTAATATATTAATTATTTGTCAGTGCTCAATTGTCCAAATTTTATGGCTCAAAACCATACCCAAGAATTTCTATAGCTTGCAATTTCAAAATTTCTACACATTAATGAATTCCAATTTTATTTTATATTTCCTTTTTAAGCATATTTGAATCAACTTTCTCTTGAGCGCTTTTGTTAAAAGAGTTTTATACCAATTACTTTCGTAGAAGTAACAACATTGCCTTCAAGTATCATGTTGTATGTCATGTGCTTTCCATAAACCTATAAGAATGCATTTTCTTTATAAAAAAATTTCTTTTTATATAGTGTTAATCAAATTCTTGAATTTAAGAATATTTCAATATTAGCATAGGTAGTTATATGGAGTTCATGGCCATAGAAGAGGTTTGTTGAATATAAACCTGTTTTTAGATTTAAATATTAAGTAAAGAGGCATATCATCTTACATTATTTGGATTAAATAGTTAAATTTTGATCTAAATAGTGATGATTTTAAGTTTATCAATTTACTTTATCTCAATCCAAGCCATTGTGATGTGAACTTGGATTTTGGAATCCGAAATTGGGTGACGGATTGAAATTTCCATCGAGGGAGTGAAATTTTCCTCCAAAAAAAGGGAAAAATGAAGCCTTCCAAAATGTGTGAAATCTTGCTTTCATCCAATGAAACCTTCAGTGCCAAAGTTTCCCTCTAATGGGAAAAAATCGTCCAAAAAAATCTATCGACAGAAAAATTTCCATCAACAGAATTTTTTTCCATCATCAAAAACTTCACATTCTACTCCAAAGGAATTGAAATAGGCTTACAGCCTGTCATCCCATATTGGGACAACATGTCCAATCCATACTGCCTCTACAAGAGCCATATCCCACTTGTGGATCTAATCACCTCAATGCCCAAGAAGTAACGCAACTCTCCTAAATCATTCATCTCAAACTTCTACTTCAATAGCATTTTCACATGAAGGACATCTTCATCACTATCACCTGTGATGATCAAATTAGCAAAGTTGTGGTCATCATCAAACTCGGTGTTGTGCATATTTGATAGGAGTTTACTGACTTTGGAACATCATCAGAAAGGTCCTTAAGGACAATGCTCAAAAGAAGGATGCCAGACCCGCACACCCTTGAAGAAATAGCATGGCAACTACAAGAACTGGAAGAAGCTAAAGGTGATGTGCAAGCTCTCCAGCTGTTGACATTTGTGATGGCATTCTTGTTTGCCTTGATGAACAACCTCATGTAGTGCCATGTCTCTAACCCTCGCCTGTAAGGATGGATGTAATACCATGCCTTGTCCAACGAGGGTTGGGTCCTTTTAAGATTGTTTATGAGCTATTCTATGCTGAAGATTCTTCCTGTATAGTATTTCACAATACACCAATCACACCCTACCCTGCCTACGTGTGCTTTGTGGATGTATCTTTACTCGATTTTCAGTTCAAGCTACCTCTTTCCATTGTTTGCCAATAGATAAGCCTCATTTCAACTCTCTCTTTTCCATTTTTCAAGCATGGCGAACATTCTTGTGTTCTATGGATGGGTTGAAGAAAATCCAAATGAGTATCTTGTGGCCTTCAAGCGGCGTCGTGTTTCAACTTTCTTACTAAAGATAGATGGATGTTGGTTCTTCCCACATTTCTAGAGGGTTTGGCTCAAGTGTGGTATGAGAAGCAGGCCGACGAAGTTCACCAAAGATGGGCAAAGTTAACAGTAGTGATGATTGAGTATTTTGGCAAAGAAGAGGAGCTGGAGAATGTGTACCTGCAGGTGGCAAACTTAAAGCAGTCAGAAGGTGAGATGGCACGTCGATATGTTGATTGAGCGGCCATGCTCCTGGACCGTTTAATTGCCATGCAGGAGGAAAATGTCAGATTTTGAGCTAGAATGACTCAGCATGTGTTGGGCTACCTTGTAGCAGGAGCAAGTGACGAATTTTGCCTCAAGCTTAAATGGGAGAATCCAGAAACTATGGTGCTAGCACATGAGATTGCTCAAAAGTTTGATAAAGTTCAGTCTGCTGACCCCGCTTCAAGGAAGACGATTGTCCCTCCGCAACCCCCAGTTAGGTGGTGGAGAGCCACATAGGATGATTGAGAGAATCTAGGAGCAGATTGAGGAGATGATTGTGGAGCTCTGAACTTATCAGTGATGTCAGTGAGCATGTATGAGTTGCCTACTTAAGGACCTCACTCTTCTTCATTCCAAAAATGCAAGTAATGCAAGTATTCTGAGTTTGTGTCCACTCTTTTCTTTCCTTTCAGCTTACCAACATGGTATCAGAGCCCTTTGATCCCCCTTGAGCCCCCATTTCTGCCACATCATCTTCTTCTTCTTCATCTTCTTCTTCTCCATTTTCCTCCTTCTTCCCAAAATCTTTGAGAGCTTGGTTCTCCACCTACAAATGACCATTGCTCAAACCCTCTGAGCTGTAAACTCCTCTAGTATGGGCAAACTTCCACCTGCAAGCAATTGAGAAAAAAACGTCTCTGTTGGCTGCCATTCTCTAAACAGCGAATTTCTTCTATTGCTCAATACTCCCTGCCTGCTCTGCCATTGCCTGAGCCCTCTTAGGAGTAGATGGGCGACCTCAAGACGAAGATTTTGAGCCATTTTTCAGCTCATTTGGTTTAGTAACAAAGGAGAAATCGTCAAAACTTAGGTTCAGCCTTTAGCAACTCCCCCGGGCAAAAGCGCGCCCCATTTCATCCAACCTCTGTGCTGGACCCTCTATGGTATATGAGCTTTCTTTTGCTTCAGAAAGCCCTCTTTTCCTTGCTTTGAAGAGTGAGCTACAAGCCCTCCAAGTTCAGCCTTTTGGTTTTGACAGTTTTGGACAAGTTTTTGAAGATGATACTACATAAAATGCTACTCTAGCATTTCTGGTTTTTTGAAACTTTCAATAACTTCAGTATTCTCTTGAAGGATATGATTTTCAAATCCACTTGTTCTATCATAGTACCATCTTATAAGGCACTAGACACTGCCCATGTGGTAAGACCTTGCCTTGACATGGATATTTTGCCTCCACAAGATGAGGCACCCCATGAAGATTATGCATTTTAAATCATCTCTATGTATGCTCCAGATCTCTCTTTTTATGTCAAGGTACTCAGCCTGGATAGTCCTCCAAAATGAATGAAAATAAACTATTGTGTTTTGTGTGTTTTGTAAACACCTCTGGTCACCTTATGATGTAGGCCATGTGTATGTTTTGCTCCATGGTACCTCCTGCAGACATTGTGTGCATGTACATGCAGGGGAGATAACCATTGGAAAGTCTTTTTGTATCCCTTTTGTTTACCTTACACCCATGGGAACCCTTGCTAGCATGAGAACCTAGCCATAGATTTATCCTTGACCACCATGAGATGGCATGAGAAACTATGAGACTAGATGTATCCTTGACATAGCCTGAGGCATTCCCTTGAGGGGGGGTTTGATGGGATATCTCAAGGTGTATGCCTCAGGCACACCTTGGTTTCTATGTGTGAGTGCTAGAGGCACAGTTAGGTGCCCACAAGCACAGTTAGGTGGTGGAGAGCCACATAGGATGATTGAGAGAATCTAGGAGCAGATTGAGGAGATGATTGTGGAGCTCTAAAGTCATCAATGATGTCAGTGAGCATGTATGAGGTGCCTACTTAAGGACCTCACTCTTCTTCATTCCAAAAATGCAAGTAATGCAAGTATTCTGAGTTTGTGTCCACTCTTTGCTTTCCTTTAAGCTTACCAACAATAACTAATCTTGCCTTGTATCTGTTCACAGAACCATCTGCATTGTGCTTCACCTTATAAACCCACTTGCAGCCAATTTCATTCTTGTCTTTAGGCAAAGGCACCAATTCCCATGTAGCATTTGCTTCCAAGGCATCCATTTCTTCATCCATGGCTTTCTCCCATTTTTCTTTTGCCATAGCTTGCTCAAAAGAAGTGGGTTCTAGTTCATGTATCACTTCGACCATATAGGCATAGTGAATGGCTGTAAATCCATCATATTTCAACCTATCCACAGGATACCTAGCTCTGGTAGACCTGTGCAAAATAGGCTCACTACCAGGTGCTCTCAAAACATCCCTTGTCTTCCTTACTCCCAGTGTAACAATAGAAGGAATACCCAACTCATCATCAAGGCTCTGTTCTGAGCCACTGGATTCACCATCCACATAAGAGTGACTTGCATTCACATCAACCATGGGCTGATCTACTTTCTCTTTTCCTTTTTGTGATACTTGCATACCACTATCTGCATTGCTTTGAAGAGATCCTCCTGATCTAAATCTGCCTATCCATGGCAAAGTATGTGAACCATTGCTAGAGGACACTACAAGTCTTTCTCTTTTTCTTTTCGTGATACTTGCATACCACTATCTGCATTGCTTTGAGGAGATCCTCCTGATCTAAATCTGCCTATCCATGGCGAAGTATGTGAACCATTGCTAGAGGACACTACAAGTCCACTAATATTTTGTGATTGCTGCTGTAACATAGATACTCAGTAGAAGTTAAATTATGATCATGCAATTATTCAATAGGTAAGTCCTCAATATGAGGCACTTACATCTTCTACCTCATGCAGAGATTTATGCCACAGTGCATCCAGTTCTTTAGATGATTCCATTCTAGCATCCATCATTGATGCTTTCACCTACAACATAGATCATACCTTAGGCTGGCTTCCCTTCAGTGGTTCAATCGGCACATCAATCTTTAAGAAATTCTAGCATTGGCTCAGTTATGCCACATTGTACCACCCTTGGATCGAGTGATCACCACCTCTTTCAATCAGCAGATCATTTCTTAGCATGAGGATACCTATGCATCAGTGCAGTCCTGCCCGAGTGTAGGGGACATCATCAAGTTTAGCCATAGTGCAACCTAGGGAGACTCAGTATTTTCTCATGCACTTATGGCTATAGTATACAGTCCTTACTTGATATAGATTAATGGTTGTGGATCTTAGACTACAGATCAGTCCCTACATCAGCACCTCCTATGCCTTAGGGACATCTTATGCATTCTTAGTTGTATTTTAGGCTTCTAGGCCTTTAAATTGTCAGCTTCTTCTCGACAAGCCTATGACACATGCTTCACCCCATGCCGATGGATGTTTAGCCATGCACACATTAAACGACCTCATCTCATGACAATTGACCATACAGGTTGGATAGGTTCCTATACCTCACATATTGTTGTCAAATCCTTTGGACTAGTGACACCCTTGTTTGTCACAACCTATCGGATTCCTTACATTGACTAGCCTCACATTTGAATGCCTATTCTACAAAGTAGCTACATAGTCTACAATGACCTATGACATGTTCTCATACATGCAGTCATCTTTCAATCGACCAAGATCTAGGAGGACTTTATTTTTTGCATATTTCCTTCCTCTCCCTTTCGGCCTATCTTCTAGGTTTATTCCCAAAGGAGAAGGATGACCCACAACTTAAGAGGGGGAAATCCACATTATGTACAAAATCATAAGTTGTACTCATTGTACATGCTTCCACTTCATAGTCACAGTGCTCACACATGCTTCTGTTTCATAGTCATTGTGCTCACATATGCACATACTACTTTGACTTCTTTTGATTTTTCTTTTCAGTTTTGAATTTTATCACATGCACCAAACCAAATCCACAAAAATTTCTTGTATATGCACCCTCTACTTACCAAATGCAATTGAAGAGGGGGTGTTGAGGATGGTGTAAATTGCACCATACCTCTAGGGCATAGGGACAAACCCTAACCATAACCCTAAGGGGTTCACATGTATACCTTCATGTTCATGTTCAACACAACTTAGTGTATAGGTAGCTATATCATGTGCTCTCCTCTCTCTCTCCCTCTCTCACTTTCGCTATTAGCTAGGGTGCACTTTCTTAACAATCAAGAAGGCAAGGTGGAGGCTATTGTTGTTGGCTCTTGAGCACAGTCTATTGATTACTGACCTCTTCCTGACTTTGGAGTTTGATTGCAGTAAGGATTTTGGAAGACATTCAAATGGATACTTAGGGGTTGATTTGGGACTCGAACTGACCGGCGGAGTAACATATTAGAAACTAATGGATCATGGGGGGGTAGGCCAAATTCTATCTCAAATTCATAGAATTAATTATTGAGATCCATTGGGAAGAAGGAAGGCAGGCAAGTAGTGAATAAATCGGTAGAAGAGGAGGAGTAAGAGGATGTTTAACTGCTATTTTGAAGGCAATTGGGTAGGTGGAATGATTGCAAGAAGCTATATAATTTCAGAAAGAAAGCTGACAGAGTTTTGTTATTTTTACGAAAGTAATGATCCGAGGGGATAGGGGGTCCTTTTACAGTTTTTAGTATGCCATCGAACCAGGGGATAGCATAATGACGATAACCCAATGTGATGTCACAGAATGGCAATGACCCAACGGGATGGCAAGGGAATCAAGTCAGAGGTTTGCTAGTATGGCATCACTTGGCATGCCCAATGCCTTCGTCAATATGTTAGCTACCTAATCCTCTATGCTAACATAATCTAGATCAATAAAACCTACTAGAACCTTCTCCCGCACATAGTGATAATGCACCTCAATGTGCTTTGTTCTAGCATGATAGACTGGGTTATTTGCCAAGTGTATACTACTCATGTTGTCACAATAAATGACAACTAGCCCATCTGTAGATTGATGCATATCATAAAGTAGCTTATGCAACCAAGCTGCCTCACATGTAGCCATTGCTGCACCCCTATACTCAGCCTCTGTGCTCAACAAGGCAACTGTAGGCTATTTCTTGCTGCTCCAAGTGAGTGCAGCACTCGCAAAAGAGAACACATATCCACTCCTAAATCATCTATCAGAAATACTACCAGCCCAATCAACCTCAGTGTATCCATGCAATTGTATATGAACCCCAGTCTCATTAAATAGTCCATACTGCAATGTGGACTTCACATACCTTAGTATGCGTCTAGCCGCATCCTATTGGAAGAGAGCATGGAAGTAACAGAAGATAGACACAATGAAAAGAAGTGCTCATAGAATGAAGAACAATGAGAGCCATATGTAGGGCATCTCTACATGATCACTGACATCATTGATGACCTTTGACCAAAGGCCACTGAGCTCATGTACTCCCCTAGAATCTAGCTAACATCTAGATGGCATCTACTCCCACCAAACTGTGCGTGTAGCACACACATAGGACCAAAGGTGTGCTAACAAGGAGGCATGACCTTGATACATCCCAACAAACCCCCCCTCAAGGGAATGCCTCATGCTATGTCAAGGATACATCTAGTCACATAGTGTCTCAAGCCATCTCATGGTGGTCAAGGATAAATCTATGGCTAGGATCTCATGCTAGCAAGGGTTCCCAAGGGTGTGAGGTCAAATAAAGGGATACATAAGATCCCCAATGGTTATCTCCCCTGCATGTACATGCACACAATGTCTGCAGGAGGTACCATGGAGCTAAACACATACACATGGCCTACATCATATGGTGGCCAGAGGTGATTACAATGATAAAGACACACACAAAACAAGGGGAGTACAAATATCATAGAAACCTTGGAGAGGTTCACACGGACAAGATAAGAGACCTTTGCATACTCATAACGGTTGCAAAAGGTTTACAAACTCTATTTTTGAAACATGATTATGAGACAAAGAATCCATCCATGACATGGATCTTATGTCCATTCAAAGTGAGCTCAACCACATATATTTTGTCCAAATGCTCTTGGTCTATCATGAACTTTGTAGAGGTAGAGGTGTCATCATCAAACTCATTCACTCCCAAGGTAGAGCAGCTTCACAGTTCCGATTCAACAAAATGTGAGAAAACAGGAAGGTGATGAAGATGGTCATCCTAAACAATAAGTCGACGACCCTTCACATCCGGCACTTTGGGAGTTCAACCTGCTAGTCAAAATGAGGGAAACGTTCATCCTTTGGACATGAAAGAAAGTTATCGAATTCCCAATCCTTGGATTTTGATGTCTTGAGAGACCATAGGCATCCATCAGTAGAGCTCGCCTCCTTCAAAATCTGACAAGATGATGAGCCGATCTTGGGCAAGGCAACATAACGTGATTTTTTGGTGCAGCTCAGAGATGATAAACTGATGCTGGGCACAATAACAAAATGGGTTTTCTTTCTTGGCTAGTCAAACACAACCATGACCAATAAAAGAAGATGAAACTTCCAAATTATTAGAGAGTAGCAGTGGCTAGCAACCATCATCCACTTCTTTTAGATGTGCAAAGAAACATTGGTGTCAACTATGGGTTGTGTGAGCCAAACCTTCACAATCGATACTCTGAGAAACCATTCATTAATGCCTCCAATTGCTAAAAAACTCTCAATTGCAGAGCAAAACCAAGCAATTGCACTTGAAACAGATAGCCTTTGCTCTTAAAACTTCACAAGACAGTAGGCTTGTAGCAAATAAAAAGACTTTCAAAACGTTTCCTACAGTAGCTTTGTTAGCAGCACTTTGCTAACCTTCTACAAAGTGACAACAGAAGAAGAAAACCCTCTAGAAACTGTCGAACTAGAAGATAATAGGCTCTCTAGTCAACCATGGAAGATATGTAGTCGAATTTCAGAATTTCATGCAAATAGACTGCTAGTATGTTGCCAAAAACTTTGCGAGCAAGTTGGAGTTGCATGTGCCCGAGGTTGGGGAAGCGAGGGTCTCAGGGCCATGGGCGACTGTGTCATGAAAGATGGCCAACATCTTGCGCTTGGAAGCCTTCTCGTAAAGAGCTTTTCAAGAAGCTTTTCTTACAAAACTCTTGATTTTTCAAGGCATATACTGCTTTGATTTTCCTCTGCACAAGCAAGATATGGCTAAATAGCAAGCATGTGTAACTGAAGCTTCAACAATGGGTGGCAAAACAACGAGCAGCAGTAAGAGAGAAGTGACGAGGAGAATGGCATGGAGTCAAGCAACTCAAGGAGGAAAGAACTACTCTGATACCATGTTGGAAGAGAGCATGGAAGCAACAAAAGATAGACACAATGAAAAGAAGTGCTCATAGAATGAAGAACAATGAGAGCCATATGTAGGGCATCTCTACATGATCACTGACATCATTGATGACCTTTGACCAAAGGCCACTGAGCTCATCTACTCCCCTAGAATCTAGCTAACATCTAGATGGCATCTACTCCGGGTACAATGTCATCGTGGACCTCCTACTCAGGTCATCACGGACCTTCTTCATAAATTGCATGCATGATTGAAGTACAAGCTTCACATGCCAATAAATCAGCAACTAAATTTTGAGCTCAAGGGATATGCTCAATTTTTACCTCTTCAAAGTGTTTGCATAGTTCTAATGCTTGTTGATGTCATGGAACCAAGCCTTCATTCTGCACTTTCCACCTTCTGCTAACTTGTTCACACATGAGTTGAGAATCTCCTTGCACCTCAAGTTGCTTGATGTGATGCTCTTGTGCCTTTTGTAGCCCAAAAATGAGTGTCGAGTACTCAACTTGGTTGCAAGTACTCGAGGTGTAGACTTGGTTGCAAGTACTCGAGGTGAAGTGAGCTTCCCACCCACACTAGCAGCCTTGGTCGAAGGTTTGTACGCTCCATCAAATTGAAGTAGCCAAGATGTCATCACACCAAGACCAAAATCCAAACATCACAAGTTTCTCAGTAATCCAAGATAGGTAGAAGGAGAGGGTGGGGAGAATTAACACTTGAGCAAGACGTTCAACACCAAATAAACTTGCAATACTTTGTTGATAGTTTATCTTTAGACCAAAAAGAATTACAACTTGAAGCTCAAAATGAGGCACAAAGGGTTTATTAGGTACAAAGGAATTCCTTAGTCGAAACATTACCACAACCATAGCCAAGCCTAGAAACCTTTGTAGCGAGATCGAGAAGAAATCATTCAAGATGAGGTTTTAGGATGGAGATGTGTACTCTCTGAGCAAGAGAGTAGTTGCAAACAATGATGTTCGCATGAAGGTGACGGGCGACAAGCTTTTGGGGGGTTTCTCTAGTATAAAAGGCCTAGAGGACTTTGGTCGGCACGCTATCATGAGCTACTAGTAGGGGGAATTCCACCATATGGGAGCTACTGGATTGGCGTGGCATCTCTATTATGTAGGTTGGGAGCTCCTAAGATGAAGGAAGCACGTTCCATGAGCGGGAAGCTATTGTAGTGTGTGAAGAAGAGAGCTCTGTGAGTAGTTGATGGCGATTAAGAGGTGAGGAGCCAATTGTGGGGCTTGGGCATCAAAGCAAGAGAAGTTGCGGTGTGATTGTGATCATGTGTTGAGTTACGAGCTTTTGCTCTTGATGAAGGCTTAGGAGACTTGGCTGTGGGATCTCGACTACAGGCGAGTAGATGGACTCTGAATACTCCGTGATGATGAAAGAAGCTATGGCCTATTTAGAGAGCTTCTTGCAACATTGAGTATCCTCAGTGATGACAGAGACTCCATGAACTCCGTATGTAAGAGATAGGCCATGGAACCTAGAATTATTACATGAAAGCTGGAGCATCGTGGGCTCCATGAACTCCATGGGCAATGGAGTAGGCTTAGAGAACCTTGAGTCTATGAGCATTATGAGCAAGAGAGCGGCTACGGGATGCTGCTTCATAGACTGGCTATTGCATTGGTCAAGAGCTTCTAGACAGAGGTGGTCTCTCTACTAGGAAGCTGGAGGACCATGGACGATGCAAGGACTCTGTGAGACAGCTATCTTCACATGAGAGGATGAGGGAGACTCGAGGATCTTGTTGGAGAAGTTGACTATAGCTTTTGGAGGGGGCCAATATTTTTGTGGATAGAGATAGAGTGATACCAGTAGAGGAGTTATTGGATCAAAAGGAAAAAACAAAAAATGTGTGCTTCAGGTGCTGCTAAAACTTTCAATATGTAGAAGTCCTTAACTTTAAAACACAAGGTGTGTGGCACATACTGTTGCATGTAAATGATGAAGAGTGGCAGGGTGTTGTGTTACCAGTGATGGAAGACCTCCCTAAAGAAATTCTCTGGATGAGTCTTTGTACAGATGTTGAGTTTGATGAGTGGATATAAATACTAAAGGAAAAAGAGACACGACACTATATATTCATGTACTTGATCTTGGAATTGAGCCCGTCTATGCAGAGCATTGAATTTGGTAATGATGTACATGTAGAAATCTTATAGTTTGAAGTACATAATAGTATTTGGTCAGTCTTAGCATATGTGAGAGAGAAAGAGTGGATTAATCTACCATTGCCACCAGTAGGACCTCTTTTGGATTATGTGTTTTGCTTTGAACTTGTCCGGGATGAAGACTTTCAAGGTTGAGGGAGTCTATGGTGTTTGGTGTTTGGGGTAGGGGTGAGTATATGGAAGAGATTGTAGTAGTTATAAAGGTAGTATAGTGCTCTATCTTTTTTGCAAAATCAACAGTAGAAGTATCCTAAAAGCCTTGCCTTATGAGTATATTGAAACTTTCTTTGTATGATGTACACCATTGAGTGATGAGGGAGTGTTGATGTTTGATCTTCCATGTGTGTGAACCCTACTTTGATGTTGGTGATCATGCCAAGTATCACTTTGCAATCCTAGCCAACATCATGGAAGCAAATGATTGGTGACGTGTTGCATGTTCTTATCAGCTCGCAGCTCATGCCTACTACCTGTACATGCCTTGCACCAGTGTTCACAAAAAACCTATAAAGCTTTACAATGAAACTATAGAATTTAGGTTTCACCTGATTATTTTCTATTTGCAAGTTTATGGAAATTGTTCTTTTAAGTGTTTCATAAGGATTTGACTTGGAAGATTAAAAATGCAATTTTTATGGGTTTTCATTCATAAAACATGAGTGTTTTTTAGTGCACTAGAATCTAAAATCAAGGTTTTTAAACCTTGCATGCTTATCATATATAAAAAGCTTGATTTTATATAGCTTTATATAAATGGCTTTTTAAAGAGAGAGCCTAGTTGATGGAGGATCATGATAACCTGGTTTATGGAGGAGGTTCAAGATAACCTCATCTCCCTGTAGCCTATAAGGCTTTGCCATGCTAAGCCTCCTCTAATGTAATTTGAAAGAGGATTTTCCCTCTTTTACTAATCAACCACTTCCACCTACACCCTCTCCAACTTCTCCGTTTGTTGGCTTCTCGCTCCTCTGCAGACTACTGGCTGTCTCTCCCAAAATGATGTGATGATGAGTTCAAGCTCAATACAATACTGCAAAGTCGAGTTCTTGATCTCTACATGTGATTTTCAACTATCTATTGCAGATGCTTTAGTTCCTGCATCCCATGCTTTGCCTTGCATGTTCTTCACATAATGACACTTTGGGCTTGTGCACTGCAATGCAAGTCCTGGCTCTTGAGTCCTGAAGCTGTTAGGTCTTGGCTCTTGAGTCCTCAAGCTAACAACGATCCTCAAAGGTGCTCCTACCTCCATTCTACAAGCAATTTGCAAATCAAAAGGATGCAGTAAAGAACGAAAGAATACTTCACAGGAGATCCGAGAACGCAGCAAAACTATTATCATAAGAAAGAAAGTGGCAAGAACAAGGTGGCTTCTCTTTGTAGTGTTCATGTTCTCACTACTAGGAGGGATGCTAAGAGTTCTCAATCCTCGTTGCATCTCTTCTACTAATTCGTGTGGTGTTCAATCTTGTTGCGCCTCTTCTACTTCGTGTGGTGTTAGCCTTGCCTTGCTTTTCTTCCTTTTATTGCTTCATTTCTTGGTCCCTATTTATTTTGCTTTTGCGCTCCTTCATATGCTAATATGTTATTGTGTTTAACTCTTTTGTCTTTGCTTGATGGCCCGAAAGCAGATCTTCTAGTCCAGCTCTCTACCCTTCTCATATTCTTAACTAGAGTGTGCTGCCTACGTGAGAAATAGATTGGGCATAGAGTTGATCTGCCATAGGTGTTCTAGGTAATTGAATTTGAGGGATTAGATTTTTGTTTATCAAATCAGCAAATCTGGGGGGTAATAAGAGTAACACATTGCCCAAAATATCTAGTTTTGATTGTAGACATCCATAGTCACAACTCATATTTCTGAGTGGATTGAGACGGATGATTGTGTGAGCTCTTGCAAGATGGAGAGAATGTCCATGGGCTGCTCTTCATATGCCTTGCTCTATCAGTTGTCAAGCCAATTGTCTCAACGTTGTTGACATCTACACAAGCTAGCAACAGGAGGAGAACTAAGTGAGTTGTGAAGTATGAACAATCTCATTTGTTGTGTGCTGCTCTCTCTCTCTCTCTCTCTCTCTCTCTCTCTCTCTCTCTCTCTATGTTGAGCACCAGCGATGGCTTTCAAATATCACACAAGTCTAACATCTATGGGATTGCAATGCAAAATCTAGGGCTATGGGATTGCAAAGCAAAAGACAGGGGAAGATCATGAAGGAAACTTGCCATAGAGCCCATTTAATAGTATAACATTTTTAATTAGGACAAGGCAGAAGGCAATGAGCCGAGAGCTAGAAACGACCTTGAAAAGCCTCAAGGGGAGTGGCAAGATGTTGCTGGATAATGGATGCATAGCCAACTCTTTGGATTTCGAGATGCATAGCTTGCTCTTTGGGTAGAGGGATTTGAGATGTAGCCTGCACTATTTGGGTAGAACTACTCAAGATGCATAGCTTGTTGTTTGGGTAGAGAAATTGGGGATGCATAGCTGGCCGTTCAATCAAGGTTACAATCTACTGTACGGTGAAACTCAACCCTTTGTGCTTGTTTCAGCTAGTTGACATAGACCGACACCTGAAAGGCAATAGCTCGATGTTTTTGTTCATCCAAAATGCATGTTCTTGTTAATCCAACTAAATATCCAAAGTTTCTCAGTAGACTGTAGAGCCAACGATGAATAAATGTAGCAAAAGTGTTCAAACTATTTAGTTGTGTGTGAGAATCAAACAGTTTAATTGTGTGTGATGGATGGACCTATGAAAGGCTTCAGCTCCTAGTGGAGACGAGGACCTATCAAAGGCTTCAGCTCCTAGTGTGAGGCGAGGAGGCGAGTCTACAAAGGAAAGTGATCATAACGGAAGCCGATGGCGATAATTAGTTGACAACCTATAGTTCATGTGGAAGTAAAGGGACAAAGTGTTGCTTAGAAGACTTAATATAAAGTGCCAATGTGCCTCTATTGCTCTTTTGAAAATCATACTCAATTGTACACTCAATTGTAACCTTATTTCTTGAATATGATTTTCTGTTTGAAAGAAAGAAATATATGCCTATGCTTCTTTAGTCTATGCTTCTATGTTTCTATATGCCTATGTTTCTTAAGTCTATGCTTCTATGCTATTTATGCTTTATGCTTTTATATTGCTATAGTCTTAGTATATATTAAGCAATCAAGTCGTGCAATGTATAGTATGTAAGCAATCTAGCTCGGGAGCACTCCAGCCTCTTGACACGGTCTGCAATTCCCCTGGCAGAATGCTTACATAATCAAGTCATGCAATGTATAGTATGTAAGCAATCTAGCCTCAGGAGCACTCCGGTCTCTTGACACAGTCTGCAATTCCCCTGGTAGAATGCTTAGAAAATTAAGTCGTGCAATGTATAGTATGTAAGCAATCTAGCCTCGGTCTCTTGACACAGTTTACAATTCCCCTGGCAGAATGCTTACAGAATCAAGTCGTGCAATGTATAGTATGTAAGCAATCTAGCTTCGAAAGCACTCCGTTCTCTTGACACAGTCTGCAATTCCCCTGACAGAATGCTTATAAAATCAAATCATGCAATGTATAGTATGTAAGCAATCTAGCCTTGGGAGCACTCCAGTCTCTTGACACAGTCTACAATTCCCCTGGCAGAATGCTTAGAGAATCAAGTCGTGCTATATATAGTATGTAACCAATCTAGCCTCAGGAGCACTTCAGTCTCTTGACACGGTCTGTAATTCCCTTAGTAGAATGCTTAGAGATCAAGTCAATAATTGGAAATACATCTACATGCAGAATCAAACTATTTAGTTGTGTGTGAGAGAGAGAGGGAGGGATAGAGAGAGAGAGAGAGAGGAGAATCTTACAAAAGAAATTAATTGTGTTTTATGTGCAGAAGGTAACATGGACAAGATGAAGAGTCATAAAAAACACATGTTATATGAATATAGATTCAAGGAAGAAATGCAAAAAATTTTCTCAAAGTGTCTTTGCATGAGCTTGTTATCAAAAACACAAGAAGATTTGGAAAATTATTTTGACTTGAGGGAAAGAGGGATGGATAAGCTTTGTGTGGATCTTTCCTTTTATGTCATTACCATGATGAAGAATGAGGATCCACAAGGGAATATGCAATATGAATTTCAAGATAATTTTTGTGTGAGTATTCGCATAGGACTAGGGAGAGCTAAGAGTGTTTATGAAAAGCGTGTTGAGATATCGAGCTCCACTCGCGATATGCCAGGGTGACCGTTGTGCATTTATGTCATCGACTTGTTAGCTGTAGATGTGGTTGGTACACCGCCCATGAATAATAGCTGGATGACAGCTATCCTTATCTACTCTAGTTTGTGGCTCAGTTAGTATGCCACCTTAGTTAGTTGAGTTTGGTTTGAGACCCACATATTATAGGGTTCTTCTATTTCTTTGTACTAGAGTTCTTTTGGCTTTCACAACTAAGAAGAGGAAAACTATTTTCAGCCTCCACCTTTGTGTGTATTCCCCCATTGTGCATGTGAGAAAGCCGCAAGTGAGACTCCTTCCCTCTCTCCCACTATCTTCACATGGTATCAGAGCCTTGTTCGTGGTAAGGAGCTCAAGAAAGCAAACCAAGTTCGCGGTGTCTTGGTAAGAGGACCAGTGTTGCTTTCCCATTTCGAGTTTGGGAGCAAATCTCTGCAGGTAGCAAAGCCAGAAGTGTAAGAGTGCACTGTCTCAAATTGAGACGCCCTTCGCAGTGTGGCGAGAGCACAGTATATTTTTCTGATTCGAGGCCATTTCGGGGCCCATTTTGAAGGCGAAAGTTCTTCGCAGGCACTCAAAAAAAGGTCCTATTTTTGCTGTGCGACCACTGCTCGACTGGTCGGTGAAAAGTTGCCACAGAAATTGCAGCGTATGCCTATGTGCAGAGATATTGGGAGTTGCAGAATCATGCTTGTTGCCTGTTGATGCAAAATCGTCACTAGGAACTGACTCTGTGGTCAAATACCACTTCCGTCAATT
This sequence comes from Dipteris shenzhenensis, assembly GCF_047967505.1. Classification (NCBI taxonomy): domain Eukaryota; kingdom Viridiplantae; phylum Streptophyta; class Polypodiopsida; order Gleicheniales; family Dipteridaceae; genus Dipteris; species Dipteris shenzhenensis. The sequence goes on along the minus strand of NC_141617.1, from coordinate 9,698,876 downwards.
TTGTAGATCCGCCCGTGTGAGGCAAAAGCTGTGTTTTTCCTAGTGAGAATATATTTTGCAGTGTTCTATAATGGTGTCTAATTCTCTTTCACAGATTGTCACAGAAAAGCTTGACAAGAACAACTTCCAGGCATGGAAGTTTAGAATGACGAATTTCCTTATGGGAAAAGGCTATTGGGAGTTCATTACAGGAAATGAAGAAGAACCAGTTCTTCCTAATGTTCCCAATCAACAGGAAATGCAGGCATTTAAAGAATGGCATGAGAGAGCCAGAAAAGTTATGTACTGGTTGTCTATCAGTATTTTGGATTCTATGATTGTGCATATTCAGGATGCAAGTACGCCAAAGGAGGCATGGGATACTTTGGCAAAAATGTACAGCACAAATACGCAAGCCAGGAAAATGCAGCTCAAATAGGAGTTGCATAATGTGCAGAGAGAAAATTTGAGCATCAATGACTACCACATGAAGGTGAAGAAAATTGTAGATGCACTTGCTTCCATTGGGTCACCAGTGGAAGATGATGATCTAGTTTTTGTGACCTTGAATGGTCTAGGAAAGGATTATGCATAGTTCCGGACATCCATTGCCGTCCATGAAAAATTTCCTGATTTTGAAGAGTTGTTTGCTCTTCTAATTTCTGAAGAGAAGAGAAATGGGGGTGCATCTTCTTCAGGAGGAACTTCAAAAGAAACTGTCTTCTACTCAAATGCTGGAAGAGGTAGAGGCAGAGGTAGAGGAGGCCGATCTGCAGGCTGTGGTAGAAATCAAAATATGCAGCAAACTCAAGAAAACCAGTCTTATGGAGGAGGACATGGTAACTCTAGAGGTAGGGGGAGCCAAAGAGGCCGCGGTGGATGGCAGAGAGGCCAAAATGCAAACAGCAATGTTGAATGCTACTGCTGTGGAAAAATGGGACATATGGCTAAAGACTGCTACAAAAAGCAGAATGACATTATGAATGGAAAATTGCAGCAAGGCAATTATGCATCTTCTAGTAAACAGGGTGATGACAGAAATGAGCATCTATTTATGGTGCAGCATATGACCAATTCTGTGACAAGTGCTAAAGAACGAAATGATGTGTGGTATGTTGACTCAGGTGCATCAAACCACATGACAGGTCATGCAGAATGGATGCAGGATGCAAGGAAAATGGAAAAACCAAGATTTGTGGAGACTGGTGATGATACTGCACATCCTATTGTGCAGATTGGTAAAATTCCTTTGTCTATGCAGGATGGGAAAAAGAAATACCTGTCTGATGTATTTCATGTCCCGAACATCACCAAGAACCTGGTTTCTGTTGGTCAAATTGTTGAGCAGGGCTTGCAGATCAGATTTAATCCTCATGGATGCTTTGTTGAGGATATGAAAAATAACGGTCGCTTGATAGCAAAAGGAAAGAAGAAGGGTAGGATGTTTACGTTGGATGCGGACATGCCTGAATTGAGTGCAGCAATGTTTGCACATGGGACCGATGTAGTTGCAGATATTGATATCTGGCATAAACGCATTGGTCGTGTTAATATACAGCGACTTAAATCAATGCAAGCCCAAAATATTGTTGCAGGATTGCCTAAATTTAAGGTTGCAGAAATGCATAAGGTTTGTGAAGCCTGTCAATTTGGAAAACAGGCAAGGAAACCATTTCCTAGGCATGTTCAAGAGAGTAAAAGGCCATTGGAATGAATCCACTCTAATGTGTGGACTACTAAAGCTGCATCTATTGGAGGCTATCACTATTTTGTCACTTTTATTGATGACTTCAGCAGAAAAGTTTGGGTGTATTTTATGAAAAAGAAAAGTGAAGTGTTTGGGCACTTTAAAGCTTTTAAAGCTATGGTTGAAAAAGAAACAAGCCTGCAAATAAAATGCCTAAGGTGAGATGGAGGGAGAGAGTACCTCTCAAATGAGTTTGCAAGGTTCCTGCAGGAGCATGGCATAAAGCAACAATATTCATGCAGTCATACCCCACAGCAAAATGGACTTGCAGAAAGGAAAAACAGGCATATTGGAGAGGTATCTCGGGCCATGCTAAATGAGAAAGATCTACCAGATTATTATTGGGCTGAAGCAGTTGCTACAGCAGTTTACATAATGAACAGGACTCCCACTGTAGCAATACATGGCATGATGCCAGAGGAGATGTATGGTAGGAAACCAGACATTTCTCATTTGAAAATTTTTGGTTGCATTGCCTATGTTCATGTGCCAGATGAGTTGAGGTCCAAGTTGGATCCAAAAGCTGAGAAGTGCATCTTTATTGGTTATTCTCTGTAGCAGAAAGGGTATGATGCTATAACCCTTCTACTCATAAGTTTACAGTGAGGAGAGATGTTGTTTTTGATGAGATGAGCAGCTGGTATAAACCAGTAAATGTGATGATGTAGATGCACAAAATGGTAATGCTGCACAGAATTCACAGCAGCAATCACAAAATACTAGTGGACCTGCAGTGTCCTCTAGCAGTGGTTCACATACTTCGCCATGGACAGGCAGATTGAGATCAGGAGAATCTCCTCAAAGCAATGCAAATAGTGGTACGTAGGTATCACGAAAAGGAAAAGAGAAGGTAGATCAGCCCATGTTTAATGTGAATGCAGGTCACTCTTATGTGGATGGTGAATCCAGTGGCTCAGAACAGAGCATTGATGATGAGTTGGGTATTCCTTCTGTTGTTACACCTAGAGTAAGGAAGACCAGGGATGTTTTGAGAGCACCTGGAAGTGAGCCTATTTTGCGCAGGTCTACCAGAGCTAGGTATCCTGTGGATAGGCTGAAATATGATGGATTTACAACCATTCACTATGCCTATATGGTCAAAGTGATACAGGAATCAAAACCCACTTCTTTTGAGCAAGCCATGGGAAATAAAAAATGGGAGAAAGCCATGGATGAAGAAATGGATGCCTTGGAAGCCAATGCTACATGGGAATTGGTGCCTTTGCCTAAAAACAAGAATGTAATTGACTGTAAGTGGGTTTATAAGATCAAGCACAATGCAGATGGTTCTGTGAATAGATATAAGGCAAGATTAGTTGTCAAGGGGTATGCACAGACATATGGCAACTATTGGCTTTCAGATTTCCAAGGCAGATTTCTCACTCTATGTGAGAAAAATAGAGAAAGCGATTATGTTGCTTGTCATTTATGTTGATGATTTGATCATCACAGGTGATAGTGATGAAGATATCCTTCATGTGAAAATGCTATTGAAGCAGAAGTTTGAGATGAAGGATTTGGGAGAGCTGCGTTATTTCTTGGGCATTGAGGTGATTAGATCACCAAGTGGGATATAGCTCTTGCAGAGGCAGTATGATTGGACATGCTGTCCAAATATGGGATGATAGGTTGTAATCCTATTTCAGTTCCTTTGGAGCAGAATGTGAAGCTGAGCACAGATGCAGGTGAGCTTCTGGAAGACCCTACTATGTACAGACGCATAGTAGGAAGTTTGATTTATATGACTATTACCAGGCCAGATTTAAGCTATGCTGTTGGATTGGTAAGTTAGTTTATGCAAGCTCCAAGGAAACCGCATTTGGATGTGGCTAGACGCATACTCAGGTATGTGAAGTCCACATTGCAGTATGGACTATTTTATGAGGCTGGGGTTCAGATACAGTTGCATGGATACACTGATGCTGATTGGGCTGGTAGTATTTCTGATAGACGATCTACAAGTGGATTGTGTTCTCTTTTGGGAGTGCTGTAATCACTTGGAGCAGTAAGAAACAGCCTGCAATTGCCTTGTCGAGACAAAGGCTGAGTACAGGGGTGCAGCAATGGCTACATGTGAGGTAGCTTGGTTGCATAAGCTACTCTATGATATGCATCAGTCTACAGATGGGCCAGTTGTCATTTATTGTGACAACATGAGCAATATACACTTGGCAAATAACCCAGTCTATCATGCTAGAACAAAGCACATTGAGGTGCATTATCACTATGTGCAGGAGAAGGTTTTACTAGGTCTTATTGATCTAGTTTATGTCAGCACAGAGGATCAGGTAGCTAACATATTCATGAAGGCATTGGGCGTAGAGAAGCTGCGCAAGTTCAGAGACCTGCTTGGTGTGCATGAATTGGGATTGAGCTCAAGGGGGAGTGTTGAGATATCGAGCTCCACTCGTGATATGCCAAGGTGACCATTGTGCATTTATGTCATCGACTTGTTTGCTACAAACACGGTTGGTACACCGCCCACGAATAATAGCTGGATGATAGCTATCCTTATCTACTCTAGTTTGTGGCTCAGTTAGTATGCCACCTTAGTTAGTTGAGTTTGAGACCCACATATAGGGTTCTTCTATTTCTTTTTACTAGAGTTCTTTTGGCTTTCACAACTAAGAAGAGGAAAACTGTTTTCAGCCTCCACCTTTGTGTGTATTCCCCCATTGTGCATGTGAGAAAGCCGCAAGTGAGACTCCTTCCCTCTCTCCCACTATCTTCACGAAGCAGACAAGCACATTCAATCCCAGAGATATAAATAATAAAGAAGAGTTGATTGATTGGTTTTCCTTAAAGTGGAAGGCAGTTATGAGTTCAAAGAGGGAAGCATTCAATGCCAGTTCCTCAAAAGAATGTGTCAATCCCACAGGATTGAAGATGCTATCTGGTTTCCTAACATGATTAAGTTGGATGCCTTTATGATGAGATGATAAACACTATCTTTTCCTAATATAGAAAGTAGCATATAGGCAACATGATGCTAGTGCATGCATCATATTAAATATAAACACTTGCACTACATCAACATAATGCTACTACATGCATCATATTTAATGTAAAAACTCCCATTAGATCAACACAAGGTTAAAGTTTTGGCCATCTTCTTATAAGTTTGTGCCATTTTATTCATAGTTCGATTCAAGTTACTTCATGTAAATCTCTAGTAGGTAGTGACAGTTTAGGAGCATGTAAGGGAAACAAAATTAGATAACATGGAGTAAATACATGAGATTTTGGGAATTGAAAAGATCAAAAGTTGAAAATACATTCTATTAGGTACTAGTATGGGTGTAAAGCATGCATCTCCATGACATACAAATTAAATGGTTTTATTCAATTATACAATACAATTCCTCAAAAAAGGTGTTTGGTTCAACTTACACTAAAATGTACAAGAGGAGGGAAAAAAATATAGGCTTCTCAAATTTTAAATTTATTGAAGGGATATAATTATTGATCCAAGAATTCATAGTAGGGGTATATAAATAGATAAAATGTGGTTACAGAGGGTTTTTCAAAATACCTTTCAAATGCACTTGTATAGCTGGCTTATGTAAGGTGGACCCCCCGAGATCAGGCCTACCAATCACACATCTAGCTGAGAAGGTTGTTATCAAGTGAACCGACTAACAAAAGCAACCTATCACCTTGATAATAACCAGCTCTACTTGTAGCTCTGTGTGTGTGTGTGTGCGCGCGCGCGCGTCTGGCTATTTATGTATGCATGTATGTACATAATTCTCTGTATGTATGTATGTATAGTACATATCAAAGCACTAGGTTTTTCACCAGTCAAATTGAGCCATCACCAAACTTTGATTCTCTCTCTCTCTCTCTCTCTCTCTCTCTCTCTCTCCATGTCAACCACCATGAGGAAATTCTAGTCAATGAAAGTGAGCCATCACCTAGCCTCGATTAACAACTAATAAAACTTAAAGAAAACCTAAAAAGCCATAAAAAATGAACAAAATAGAATTCTAGGATGGAAAGGGGGAACTTTTATAGACCAGCATACATGGTATATTGATTTACCACATAGAACCTGGATGTATGAAAAACCACCACATGGAAGACACATAGTGCACGTGCACGTATCGATTTTCCACATAGTGTTCTAAAATAGCACATGGTGGATTCACATTAAATTGCACAATGTATCAATCTACCATGTGGGATTTATCTGGTGAATGTATTTCTTTTAGTGGTAGAAAAAAAAGGTTTTTTGCAATTGGAACATTTTGGTGCATTTTTTTATTGAAAAAATATGTATTTTAAAAAAAATACTATATCCATCCTTACTAATTCAAGCTCTGAGGAATAAATCTAGAAGTTATTTTTCCTCCATGCCTTCTCTAAGGAGCAAGCTTATGAACTACTTCTACTCACTGCCTCTAGGGTGACTGAGTGCCTTTTTTTTTTGTCTTCCATTGACATAAAGTTTTTGACTGTGATAGACAAGATTCATGGTGAAGTTGACAAGAGAACCCATATTGGGTATCTAAAGGTAGATGGGACTATGTCTCATGATTTCAAGATTCTAGGACTTGGATTGAAGCTAGATGAGACTATTGCTCACAATTTCAAAATGGGACAAGATAGATGGCTAGTATCAAAACTAGGTGTGTCCAGAGGGATCCATTGGGAAAGGGTTGGATGGTGAGCTAGAGAGATCCATTAGGGAGGCACTTGATGGAAAGCCAAAGAGATCCATGGGGGTGGGGAGGGAATGGATGGTGAGGTTCAAAACTTTGTGTGTGCAAAGGGATCCATTGTGAGATGGGATAGAAGTTGTAGGAGGAGATAGTTGAGTACGAGGGAGTGTGCAAGGGCAGAAGGTCCAAGATTATAAGGGAATCTCAAGGGAATGTGCAAGGGAGTAAGATGGCTCATTGCAATGGAGTGTGCAAGAGTGGCCTTGATTTGAGAATGTAATGATAATTTGAATTGCAACCTATTGAAAGTTCACGCTCAACATCATGTGATCAGTGTGCATAGCACCATTATGTGATCATATGTGCATAGCACTAACCCAATGGAGTGCTATAAAGGAAAGGGTTAGATCCCTCAACCCTAGCCCTAAATGGGTTTGTAGATATTCTACATTTTCAACTAAATCTAGTGTACAGTTAGTCATTTGTGGTGTGCTCTCTAGCTGTGCCCTCTCTCCTCATCTCCACTCTTCTCCTCTCCCCTCTTCATATTTTGTCATGGTATCAAAGCTTCCTTGTCTTCTCTTGAGACATGGAGATCCTTGTGAGATCGTGAGAGAGTGATTGAGAGATCGAAAGAGATTGAGTGTCCTTTCATTCCATTGATGAAAGAGAAAATTTTTATCCATTGAAAGTTTTTCGTCGAGAGAGAGATAAGCCCTCTCTTTGAGGCAACTTCATCACTTCTTGAGCTCTCATCGTAGAGCTGCTTCTCACCTCTGTTTTGGTTCAAAAAGCTCATGAATCCACTTCCTAGAGCTTGAGATAGAGCATCTTGAGTTCTTGTGTGAAGTCATGTGCATTTTCTATAAGGTTAGGTTTTTTTGTAGAGAGAAGCCTCTGCAATCTGTGTAGAAGGACACCTTTGCTCGTTGAGTAGCTAGAGTATGTAGAGCTCTTCACATAGCTCTTGAGCATGAAACTCTATCTATAGCAAAGCCTAATAGCAGCCACAACATAGGGCTCCAAATCCATGCAACAAAGTAGACTGCAATGCACTTCCTATGACTCACATGCCACTTGAATAGCACAAGCAACAATGCCTTTAAAATAGCCTCACCATGCTCCTCACCTTGAACAACTTCAAGTGGTGAGTATAGGGCCTCTACAACCTTGCAGCCTCCAATGAGGGCTCCAACTGCAAACTTGACTCTATAAGGTAATCATCTACGTGCGCTATGGCAACATCTTCAAGGTCTCTATGACCTACATGAGATAGCCATTAACTCACAAGGCTACAACAATGAGTAGAAAACGACTGCAACAACCAAGCATCACATCAATGCCTACGTCCATCTAGCCCACGCTCTAGTGCCTCGCCCAGCTAGATATTCCATCACAGCATGCCATCTGTGAGCCTCAATGAATGCTGCATAGCACCAGGTATCTCTAAGGCTTCATATAAGCTCGGCTCATAGCACATCTCGGATCTCCTAAGCCAATTGCCCCGATGCCCTTCTTCAATGTCCTTATCTGCAGAGCCTCCAACACCAAATGACAACCGCTCCAATGATTGCTTGCCCAACAACCAACTCCAAGCTCTTGCGCCAACAGCGAGCTTCTGCTACTCCCACAAAATGACTTGCCAACAAATGCACAACACTAAGGCCTCCAAGGCCACCCCGCTGCTACGTCAACAACTCGGCTTATCTAACATTAGCATGCTACAGGGCCTCGCTTCTATCTCCATTGCCATAACGAAGCTATCAAGAGCCAACATACTAAAGATCTCTGTGGTTCCACGCTCCGTCGCCCTGCTCCATAGAGCCAACCATAGCCAAGCTCTTTAACATGTGGCAATAATCTTACCACACCACTGGGTGGTCCTTAGTTTGACACCTGTCCACCTTATCCTGATAGGGTTGGTCAGCTTTTTAACCCTAGTCAATTTAGCCCAATCAAGTTAGGTCATCACAACTTGGTCAGGGCCTTGACAGGTGGCACCTTACCCTAGGCCACATCAGCACACTGGCCCTCATGCCATGTCATCTGGACTACCACATCACTACCTAGGTGGCACCTTATCCACAAGCTATGTGGCTGTGAAGAGAGTCAAAGCGAGGTAAGGAGTCTCACTTGCAGCTTTCTCACATACACAAAAAGGAATACACACAAAGGTGGCCAACCCAACAGCATAGCTCAAATCTAGCCTGGTAATAGTCATATAAATCAAACTTCCTACTATGCATCTGTACATAGTAGGCTCTTCCAGAAGCTCACCTACATCTATGCTCAACTTCACATTCTGCTCCAAAGGAATTTAAATAGGCTTACAACCTGTCATCCCATATTTGGACAGCATGTCCAATCCATACTCCCCCTGCAAGAGCCATATCCCACTTGTGGATCTAATCACCTCAATGCCCAAGAAGTGACACAGCTCTCCCAAATCCTTCATCTCAAACTTTTGCTTCAATAGCATTCTCACATGAAGGATATCTTCATCACTATCACCTGTGATGATCAAATCATCAACATAAATGACAAGTAGCATAATACCTTTCTCTATTTTTCTCACATAAAGTGAGAAATCTGCGGTGGAAATCTGAAAGCCAATAGTGACAAGATACTATCCTATCTTGTCAGAACATGCTCTAGGTGCTTGCTTCAAGCCTTACAAGGCTTTCTTCAACCTGCAAACAAACTCAAGATGAACAGCATGCACATAACTTGGTGGCTGCTCGATATAGACCTCTTCTTGCAAATCATGATGCAAGAAGGCACTCTTTACATCCATCTAATGTAAAGACCATCCCTGTGATGTAGCCATAGCAATGACGGCTCTTACGGTTGCCATCCTTGCAATGGGACTGAATGTTTCTTCATAATCAATGCCATATGTCTGTGCATACCCCTTGACAACTAATCTTGCCTTGTATCTGCTCACAGAACCATCTGCATTGTGCTTCACTTCATAAACCCAGTTGCAGCCAATTGCATTCTTGTCTTTAGGCAAAGGCACCAATTCCCATGTAGCATTTGCTTCCAAGGCATCCATTTCTTCATCCATGGCTTTCTCCCATTTTTCTTTTCCCGTGGCTTGCTCAAAAGAAGTGGGTTTTTTTTCATGTATCACTTTGACCATATAGGCATAGTGAATGGCTATAAATCCATCATATTTTAGCCTATCCACAAGATACTTAACTCTGGTAGACTTGTGCAAAATAGGCTCACTACTAGGTGCTCTCAAAACATTGCTTGTCTTCCTTACTCCACGTGTAACAACAGAAGGAATACCCAACTCATCATCAAGGCTCTGTTCTAAGCCACTAGATTCACCATCCACATAAGAGTGACTTGCATTCACATCAACCATGGGCTAATCTACTTTCCCTTTTCCCTTTTGTGATACTTGCATACCACTATCTGCATTGCTTTGAGGAGATTCTCCTGATCTCAATCTGCCTGTCCATGGTGAAGTATGTGAACCACTACTAGAGGACACTACAGGTCTAGTAATATTTTATGATTGCTGCTGTGAATTCTATGCAGCATTACCATTTTGTGCATCTACATCATCAATCACACTTACTGGTTTATACCAGCTACTCATCTCATCAAAAACAACATCTTTGCTCATTGTAAACTTACGAGTAGAAGGGTTGTAGCATCTATACCCTTTGTATTGTAGAGAATAACCAATAAAGATGCACTTCTCAGCTTTTGGATCCAACTTGGATCTCAACTCATCTGGCACATGAACATAGGCAATGCAACCAAAAACTTTCAAATGAGAAATAACTGGTTTCCTACCAGTATACCTCTCCTCTAGCATCATGCCATGTATTGCTATAGTGGGAGTCTTGTTCATTATGTAGACTGCTGTAGCAACTGCTTCAGCCCAATAATAATAGCCCAATAATAATCTGGGAGGTCTTTATCATTGAGCATGGCATGAGATACGTCTCCAATATGCGTGTTTTTTCTTTCTGCAAGTCCATTTTGCTGTGGGGTATGACTGCATGAATATTGCTGCTTTATGCCATGCTCCTGCAGGAACCTTGCAAACTCATTTGAGAGGTACTCTCCCCCTCCATCTGACGTTAGGCATTTTCTTTGCAAGCCTGTTTCTTTTTCAACCATAGCTTTAAAAGCTTTGAAATTCCAAACACTTCACTTTTCTTTTTCATAAAATACACCCAAACTTTTCTGATGTAGTCATCAATAAAAGTGACATAATAGTGATAGCCTCCAGCTTTAGTAGTCCACACATCAGAGTGGATCAATTCCAATGGCCTCTTACTCTCTTGAACATGTCTAGGAATTGGTTTCCTTGCTTATTTTCCAAATTGACAGGCCTCACATACCTTATGTATTTCTGCAACCTTGAACTTAGGCAATCCTACAACAATATTTTGGGCCTGCATTAATTTTAGTCACTATACATTAACATGACCAATGCGTTTATGCCAGATATCAATATGTACAATTACACCAGTCCCATGTGCAAACATTGCTGCACTCAATTTAGGCATGTCTGCATCCAACGTAAACATCCTGCCCTTCTTCTTCCCTTTTGCTATCAAGTGACCTTTATTTTTCATATCCTCAACAAAAGCATCCATGAGGATTAAATCTGACCAGCAAGCCCTACTCAACCATTTGACCAACAGAAACCAGGTTCTTGGTGATATTTGGGACATGAAATAAATCAGACAGTTATGTATTTTTCCCATCTGGCATAAACAAAGGAATTTTACCAATCTGCACGATAGGATGTGCAGTATCATCACCAATCTCCACAAATCCTGGTCTTTCCATTTTCCTTGCATCCTACCTCCACTCTGCATGACCTGTCATGTGGTTTGATGCACTTGAGTCAACATACCACACATTTTTGCTTTCTTTTGCACTTGTCACAAAATTGGTCATGTGCTGCATCATAAACAAATGCTCATTTCTGTCATCACCCTGTCTACTAGAGGATGCATAATTGCCTTGCTCCAATTTTCCATTCATGATGTCATTCTACTTTTTGTAGCAGTCTTTAGCCATATGACCCATTTTACCACATTAGTAGCATTCAACATTGCTGTTTGCATTTTGGCCTCTTTGCCATCCACCACGACCTCTTTGGCTCCCCCTGCCTCTAAAGTTACCAGGTCCTCCTCCATAGGACTAGTTTTCTTGAATTTTTTGCGTATTTTGATTTCTGCCATGGCCTCCAGATCGGCATGCTCTACCTCTACCTCTACCTCTACCTCTTCCAACATTTAAGTAGAAGACAGTTTCTTTTGAAGTTCCTATTGAAGAAGATGCACCACCATTTCTCTGCTCTTCAGAAGTTAGAAGAGCAATCAACTCCTCAAAATCAGGAAAATTTTTACGAATGGCAATGGATGTCCAAAAATGTGCATAATCCTTTCCTAGACCATTCAAGGTCACAGAAACTAAATCATCATCTTCCACTGGCGACCCAATGGAAGCAAGTGCATTTGCAATCTTCTTCACTTTCATGTGGTAGTCATTGATGCTCATATTTTCTCTCTGCACATTATGCACTCCTACGTGAGCTGCATTTTCCTAGCTTGTGTATTTGTGCTATACATTTGTGTCAAAGTATCCCACGCCTCCTTCGGCATATTATTCATGGGTGGTGTACCAACCGCATTTGCAACTAACAAGTCAGTGACATAAATGCACAACGGTCACCCTTGCATATCATGAGTGGAGCTCAATATCTCAACAGTGGCAACCTTATTTTATCTTCCACATCATTTGCCATGTGGCAACTGCCTACCACATCAATAGTCCAATTAGGTGCCACATCACCCCATGCCACATCAACTACCACATAAGTGTTGGCTCTTTCCTACTGCTTTCGTAGGAAGAGCAGGGTTCTCTCAGTATGTAGGGTTCTAAGGCTTTTTGTTACCTACAGATATATTAGAGTTGTCAGTTGTAGTATACGTGTAGCTTAGGACCTCGAGTCGTGTTTTGGTGAGAGACGTAGGCTTAAGTGTGGTAAGCAAATAAAGTGCATGCATGTGTAAAAGGAACGTGCATCATCATGATTGAGGTAATGAAGGCTTTCACCTTCATTGGGGGTTGTAGGGTTTAGGAGGAGTTTAAGGGTTAGAAGGAGGTTTCAAGGTTAGAAGGAGGTTCCAGGGTTCAGAAGGAGGTTCCAAGGTTTAGAAGGAGTTCCAGGGTTTAGAAGGAGTCCAAGGTTAGAAGGAGGATCCAAGGTTCAAAAGGGGGTTCCAAGGTTAGAAGGAGGTTCCAGGGTTTAGAAGTAGGTTCCAGGGTTTAGAAGTAGGCCAGGGTTAGAAGGAGGTTCCAAGGTTCAGGGTAGAGTACATGATGGAGAACTCGTCTCCCTCGTAGATCATGGGGTTTAAGGGTTGAGGAACAAAGGGTTTAGGGGGAGCATAGGAGTGGGAGAGGAAGAAGGTGTAAGAGCATGGGGAAAAGAAGAGAGAGGAGGGAGGAGGAGGAGGAAGGAGGAGGGAGGAGGAGGAGGGAGGAGGAGGAGGAAGGAGGAGGGAGGAGGAGGAGAAAGGAGGAGGAGGGAGGAGGAGAGGGAGAGGATGGGTTGCAAGGTTGGAAGAGAGGGGAGGAGGAGTTGCAAGGTTAGGACATGCTTTTGGACATGGAGTGCAAGGAAGCATGGACACTTGAGACAAATGCTTGGAATACCAAAGTAGACTCAACACAATGCCCTAAAGAGTGTGGGCTTCATTCCATTATGGGGTATTTATACAAGTTGGAGAGCTTCTCTCTCTACATGTAACACAAAGTTGTAG